>NC_068939.1:39696723-39731761 GCF_016801865.2 Culex pipiens pallens
ATTCAAATTACAAATGTTATGTTTTAGGTAAAATTGGCATATTTTAAGATAATTATTAAACTCTGACCTTCAAAATTCAATATCTTGTGAACTAAAAAAAAAGAAAACATTAAGATGCTATTTGGTTCTTGCTTGAAATTTCTGAAGAACACGATGGTACGGTCAAAACTAATGTTGAAATATGCGCTTCATGTAAAAATTAAGCAACAAGTTTTCATTTGCGCAATACACTCTGAAATCAATGTTTAAAAATTCTTACGAAAAAGCCAAAATATGGGGTGGTGCTTAAGAGGTCCAACCTGAATGAAAAATAGGAATCTCACCAAATTTGAGCTTGATCAGAAAACGTTAATTTCGAGTGGTGATACGTTTTAGGCGTTTTGACTCACATGTAAATTAAACTGAAAATTTGAAAATTTTCCAAAAATTTTCAGAAGGTTCCTTGATCCAAATAAGGCCATTACAAATATTTTTTGATGTTTATTGAAAAAATTATTGAAAATCGACATAAACTTTGAAAAACATCGTTGCCTTATATAATTTAATAAATTTGACCCGTTTTTTGTATTTGGTCATAAAAGGTGTTTCCAAAGTTGTTCTTCTCGAAAAAATGTAATTTTTTTCTTTGAGAAATTACAGCCTCTGAACAATTTTAGCTCTTTTGTCGCAAATAAAAAAATATGATCTACACATTTTTAGGTGTCAAAAGTTTTTGTCTTTTCTCCAATTTTTGAATATGAACAATTTTAAACCAAAACTGAAAATGTAACTTATTTATATTTTAGATTTGGTTCAGATTTTGTGTTGTTCTTCCTTATGACCAAAGAAGCAATTTTATGTCATTGGTTCACCCATACCTGGCCTCATACTATGTTGGAAGCTGTCCATATAAAAATAATACATAAATATTTAAAAATCTGTATTTTTTAAAGTACTTTTTGGTGATTTTTAATTAATTTTTTTTAACAATGATCAAATTTTCCAAAATCCATGTTTTTTTTAATTTATGAAATTATCTGATATGCTTTAGGAGACACAAAACCGCATCTTTTGAGCCAAGTATGGAGAATTTTTTTTTATGTTAAATCATATTTGCAAATGAAAAATACTCAAAAGATTGTTTGATAAAGTTCACTGTTTTCAAAATATAGCCATTCGAAGTTTAATTTTGACTAAAAAATTCCAGTTATTCGATTTTTTCATTAGTGTTCGTGATTATTCATTCCTGTGCATAACATGAAATGTTTGGCCCTTTTAAATGTTAGTCTTGATTCCAAAATTGAATCTTGAATATAAATCAGCAATATTGAATATTTGGCCAATTTGAAATGTTGATCTTGATTAAAAAATTTTGAAAATATTTTTTTTTCGAAAAGATCGGAAAATTTCACGAATGTTTCATATTTTAACATTGAAAATGGGACCATTAGTTGCTGAGATATCGACGTTAGAAAATGGTGGGTTGTTTGGGTGAGAATTGGAAAACATCATATTGTCATGTTTTCAAAAATTTGCATGGCAATATCTCAGCAACTAAGGGTCGTATCAAAAAAGTTCAAAAAAGCTAAATAAAGAGGATTTTCTCAGCTTTTCAAAAATATTTTTTTTCAAAAGTGGGCAAACATGTGCACTAATTAAAAAAAATTAAAAAGTGCGACTATTTTCAAAAAAGTTACCTAAAACTAGCCATAACTTGAAAACGGTGCACTTATTAAAAATTTCAATTAAGTACTTTTTGATTGCAAATTAAATTTTACATCGAAAAATGAAGTTGAAATTTTTTTGCGACCTATATTTCGATTTTTTTGAAAAAAATCAGTATTGATTCAAAAGTTCATAATTCGGTCAAAATTTGTTTTGCACAACCTGGAAATTTCTGAAAAGTTTTCCCCTAAAATATATCAAAAAATAAAAAAAATATAAAAATAGTGTTTTTGCATATCAAGTTTTAGTGACAAAAAGTTAAATAAAAAATCACTATTTTTTTAACGTGTATAATTTTTTTTTCGGTGTAGTCTATATCCATACCTACTACTTTGCCGAAGACACCAAATCGATCAAAAAATTCCTTCAAAAGATACAGATTTTTGAATTTTCACATAATATTTTTGTATGGACAGCTGCCAAATTTGTATGAAAATTATATGAACGAACTAATGATGCAAAATGGCTTCTTTGGGCATACCGAAGGCACCAAAAAAACTTTCAGTCGGATTAAAAAATACAAAAATTAAAAATTTAAAAAAAATGTCCGATTTCTTAGAGAACTGCTCAGTTGTCAAAATTGTATGGAGACTTGTATGGGTGAATGACATGAAATCAGACATGCATCGGCACTATGAGCTATTTTTAACGGCACTCAGCTTGTTCTAGATGGCACTTTCGTTTAAAGCAATGTTATGCTTGTTGCTAGGTAAAAATCTCTTGTTTTTGGCTTCAATAATGTGTAGAAAACATTGGTTCATTGGAAACCCCGATTTTAGATATATTTTCATGTAAATGTTCTCTTAAGCTCTCAAGAAGAACTTCTTAAAAGCTCTTTGAGTGCAATTAAGAGTTCTTAACCTATATTTCAGTTGGGTTTCAAAATAATCTCTCAGGGTCTTCGGGAGCCTAAAAGACAAGCGTAATTAGCGTATTCTAATCATTGGCAAAACATGCTGGGTCTCTTCTACGTGAAATGCCAAACAAGTTCTTCTAAAAGAGGAGTTAGAGCGGATGCATGTCTGCATGAAATGGCTTGGTTGGTCATAGAAAAGGCCCCTACAAAGTTTGAGCCAAATGAAAAATTACAAAAAAATGGTCGAAATCTCGTAGGGAATCGCTTATAAGTTATGTGATTTTTTTAGAGAATCCGATAAAAATATGAAATTGTTTGAAAATTAGCAAAACAAATTCAGCTGATAACGTAAAATGGATGGTTAAATATAGAGTGTTCAAGTTATTGGTAAAAGTTACAACACTGTACATTTATAGCACAAAATTCATAACCATTACCAGAATACAACCTCATCACTGCACAATCCATTAAAATTACACTTCCAGCAACAGTTTCCCGTTGCACCCCTTCCGAATGATTATTTTATTCAAATGACTTCCGTTCCGACTGCGGTTAATATTTTGCATCCATTTTTTTTCCTCCCATTTCCCTGTTACAATTCCCAACTTCCACTCACGGTACATAACACTCCATTGCTACTACACTACCCTTAATCCCCAGTACTCAAATGTTTCTTCTCTTCTTTTTATTTTTTGTGTGGCAAAGAAGTGAACCACTCAGACAGAGTTCCCAGGGGACCTGTTGTAGTGATCGTCGCCGCGTACACTACACCACCCACCTTATTTTCTCCCTGAATGTGATACTGACAGGCAATATTAATTTTCGCCCCGTTGTCGAGTCGGTATCATGAATATTTTGTTGGTGGGCGGTACCTATTTTTAATATATATATTTTTTTCTCTTTCGAAGTAGAAATTTCAAAATTGATTAATGATCCACTTTAAGAAATTTCTCCAAAAAGTAATTTAAAGGACAACCCTAGCCAGTGACATCCTGTGGAGCATCAATTTAACACTACCCTACCCCACAGGGAGATAGCATTCAAACAGAAAAAAAGTATACAGAGAGGATAGAACTACAAGGACACGGAACAGCTAGCACAGCATGCAACAGGCAGTTGTCCTTCATTGTTTGGAGGGCTTTCTTCAGCTGGGACGCAACGCTAAACGTGAGTCCATCAACCATCATCCGACGATACTCTTCGACGATTCGCGTGGTTTTTCCAGCATGGTGGGTTCGTGTCCGGATGAGTTACCTCGTGCAAAGAGAGAGAGCGCGCTTGCGCTTGGGAGAGAAATAAAACGGGAGAGAGAGAGAGAGTGGAAGAGAGCAAAAAGGCACTCACATTCTCATGGGATTTAATGAAACTTTTATGGAATTAATCGCAGAAATATGCAAAACCGTGGGATGCAGCTTTGAATAATTAATTAATTTATTGACAACCTACAACTGAAGAATAATTGGAATGAAAGTATTGAATTAATTTGTGTCTTTCATATTCTACATTATATTAGATTACACCGTGAAATAATAACAAGCACAAATCTCTAAATAAAAATTAAACTTTAGAGCAGTTCTCTGAGATTTCGGTCATTTAATTGTTTTTTGAATTTTTTAATCCGACTGAAACTTTTTTGGTGCCTTCAGTATGCCCAAAGAAGCCATTTTGCATCATTAGTTTATCCATATAATTTTCTATACAAATTTGGCAGCTGTCCATACAAAAACGATGTATGAAAATTCAAAAATCTGTATCTTTTGAAGGAATTTTTTGATCGATTTGGTGTCTTCGGCAAAGTTGTAGGTATGGATAAAGACTACACTGAAAAAAATGATAAATGGTAGAAAAAAAAATTGGTGATTTCTAATTTTACTTTTTGTCAGTAAAACTTGATTTGCAAAAAAAAACAATTTTTTAAAATTAATTTCATTTTCTGATATGTTTTGGGGGACATAAAATGCCAATTTTTCAGAAATTTCCAGGATGGACAAAAAATTTTCGACCGAGTTATGAATTTTTTAATCACTCATTTTTTCAAAAAATTTAAATACTAGTCGCAAAAATGTTTCAACTTCATTTTTCGATGTAAAATCAAAAAGAACTATAGTGAAATTTTCATAAAGTGCACCGTTTTCAAGTTATAGTCATTTTTAGGTTAAATAATAGTCTCAGTTATTCATTTTTTTTTAAATAAGTGCCCATGTTTGCCCAGTTTGATAAAAAATTAAAGTGCTGAGAAAATTGTCTATGTTTTGCATTTTTGAATTTTGTGGGTTCGACGCTTAGTTGCTGAGATATTGTCATGCAAAGGCTAAAAAAGTAGGAAAATTGATGTTTTATAAGTCTCACTCAAACAACCCACCATTTTCTATTGTCGATATCTCAGAAACTGATGATCCGATTTTCAATGTTAAAATTTGAAACATTTGTGATATTTTCTGATTTTATCGAAAACAACATTTTTAGGTTTTTCATATCAAGACTAACATTTAAACATTTTAAGTAACTTTTTTTTTGAAGTCGCAGTTTTTCAATTTTTGGAAATTGTGTGCATGTTTGCCCAATTAAAAATATAAGTGAAATGCTCCGAAAATATCATTTTTATTTTTTTAGACCTTTGTCAATACTGTCTTTGGTTGTTGATATGTGGCCATGCAAAAAATAAATAAATAACAGAATAAATGAGATTTTCTCTTTGGGTAATTCTCTACCAACTCACACGAAATCGGGAAAAGTTGCCCCGACCCCTCTTCGATTTGCGTGAAACTTTGTCCGAAGGGGTAACTTTTGTCCCTGATCACAAATCTGAGGTCCGTTTTTTGATATCTCGTGACGGAGAGGTGGTACGACCCCTTCCATTTTTGAACATGTGAAAAAAGAGGTGTTTTTCAATAATTTGCAGCCTGAAACAGTGATGAGATAGAAATTTGGTGTTAAAGGGACTTTTATGTAGAATTAGACGCCCGATTTGATGGCGTACTCAGAATTCCGAAAAAACGTATTTTTCATCGAAAAAATCACTAAAAAAGTTTAAAAAATTATCCCATTTTCCGCTACTCGACTGTAAAAAATTTTGGAACATGTCATTTTATGGGAAATTTAATGTACTTTTCGAATCTACATTGACCCAGAAGGGTCATTTTTTCATTTAGAACAATTTTTTTCATTTTAAAATTTCGTGTTTTTTCAAAACTTTTTTTTCGTAAAATCGCGATAACTCGTGATGTTTTTAAGCAAACCCCTTATGTCTATATATCAAATTTTTTGTTATTGTCTGCTCTACAACTTTGTAGAACATTGTTACACTCTAAAAAATTATCCTGCAAAGTTAGAAAAAAACACGAAATTTTTAAATGAAAAATTTTGTTCTAAATGAAAAAATTACCCTTCTGGGTCAATGTAGACTCGAAAAGTACATTAAATTTCCCATAAAATGACATGTTCCAAAATTTTTTACAGTCAAATAACGGAAAAGGGGAGAATTTTTAAAACTTTTTTAGTGATTTTTTCGATGAAAAATACGTTTTTTCGGAATTCTGAGTACGCCATCAAATCGGGCGTCTAATTTTACATAAAAGTCCCTTTGACACCAAATTTCTATCTCATCACCGTTTCAGGCTGCAAATTATTGAAAAACACCTCTTTTTTCGCATGTTCAAAAATGGAAGGGGTCATACCGCCCCTCCGTCACGAGATTTCAAAAAACGGACCTCGGATTCGTGATCAGGAACAAAAGTTACCCCTTAGGACAAAGTTTCACGCAAATCGAAGAGGGGTCGAAAAATGACTCAATGTAATATTATTATTTAATTGTGACGAGAACATGATCTTTACAACTTTTTATCAGGTTTAGAAGGAAACTTTAAGATACAAAACAGAGAGATGATAGGAATACAAATAAACTGGTCTCATAAATACACTGCACAGATCGCAAAATTAAGTTGAAAATTGATTTTCAGAAAAAAAAACGGTGCCGTTCTGATTGAAAACTGGAGCGGTTCAGGATGATTTTGAAATGCTAGCCTTGCAGAAATATTTTTGGTATTTTTTTCCGATTGTCGAAATTATGAAGTAGTTTGTTTTTAAAAAGCTTTAAAAATATTTGTACATAACTTATCCCTCAATTGCTACGTAAAAAAAGGGATTTTTGAAGGCTTTCCCAGATGTTTTCTGTAAATATGGTCGTAGAAGGCGTCTTTGGATGTTGTCGAAAAATATCGAAAAGAAGTTAGAGTTAAAAATAACCACAACATCCCGGGTAGACGGCAAAAACAAAATTAATAATAATTCAATAACAAATCTTGTTAAAATAACAAAAAGTGTTATTATTTTATTCAAGAAGAAAAAATAATAACAGTTTCTGACAAAATAACAAGATTTGGTATTGAAGAGATATTATATTGATTTTTTTTAATAACGTGCTAATAAGAGGAAATGTTATACATTTCAAAAACTCTCCTAATAACATGATTTGTTATTCGTTTGGTATTCTGACTTAGAAATAAAATTACCATAAATCGCACAATTGGAACACATAATCCATAACACAATCAGTTATTATTTTTTGAAATGGGTCACTTAAGCTAAAATTATTCAAAAAAGTTGAAATTTTGAAAGTGTTTTTTTTTAATAATTCGATATACCCCCTAAGAGACTTTGTTAAAATTGGCTAGAACTATGGAATAATTTTGACCAATTTCGTCGGGGTCATTTGTTTGACCATCAAATGAGGTCCTTAAGCTAAAATTAATCCGGTAAAATTAACTTTTGAGAGTTCAATTTTTTTTTTATTTAGTTATATTCCCTAACGGAATTGACTTATTTATTGAGAATTTTTGAAATGTGAATAACAAAAACTGTTATTATTTTCACAGTGCCAGGAAGTCGGAGCTGAAGTTGGACGTTCGAGCAGGAGTGAGACCTCGGAGACGGCATCGGATTCAGCTAATTTTCAGCAACTTTTACTTAGAGTCGGAATCTGCGAAGTCGGGTATTTTTGGAGAGCTGAAGTCGTCGTTGACGTCATATCCTGCATCCAGAGTCGGAGTTGTCTTCAAAGTATGGATTCAAAGTCGCTTGAAGGTACCCGACTCTGCAGCCCTGACTAGTACAGAGGAGTTATGGCAACTGCAGGTTTATTTGCAAATTGCAAATAAACCAAAACAATGACTCTTTTTGTTATGGAAACATACCAGTTCAATAACAATTTTTGTTATTATGCTGCTCCAGCTCTCCGCACAAAATAACAAATCTTGTTATTTCTTCACGATTCCTTCTGTGTTATTTGTTTGTTATTGCAATAACAACATAATACCAGTTTAAGTTATTCTTCGAACAAATCTTTGTTATTGATTTTTGTTTAAAAAAAACTGACCTTTCCAAGTTATGTCGTGAACCACTCTAATTTTCAATCAAGCCGAAAGTTGCCCCTTCCCATCTGCAACGACTCTTCTGCTTGAGAAAGCATTGTTGTTGACTGAAAAATTAATTTAGTGATAGATAAATTATAAACATGTTAGATTTTCCCAAATGATAACTTCTATATTATATACAAATTGTTTAGAATAATGTTGGGAAAGTAGCTTGTTTACACTTTTTGTTATAAAAGTACACATCCACAGTGATCTATAGCTGTTAACAGGTCGACGTGTAAATTATAATCATTTAATTATAATAATTGAACCGAGCTGCATTGAATTAACCTCTTTCCCCCGTCCAGCTATTATGGAGAACATTTCCACCGCGCTCAAACTTCGTGTTTATTAGCAGTAGTTGAACGCGCCGGTGTGCTAGTCGGTACAACTAGCACACCAGAGAGCCGGTCAGTCCATCAGGCTACATTTGCCGGAATGAAATAAAATCGCTTATCTGGGTACACCTCTATTTTGCCTTCCGAGAAGAAGAAGACTACAAACTAGAAGAAAGCAAAAAACGCTACCGTATACACGATGAAATCGCCGACGACGACCAAGCCTAATGAAGATATTGCATTATATCACCCGTTTACCCATTACGATGCTGCTGTTTTTTGCCTATTACCCCTCTAGGGGTGGTGGGTGGAAAACGCTAGACGCTAGGGGAAGGAGGGGAAGAATCTACGTCAGAAGACTTAAGGTCGACAAGTGAGCGCCTCTGTGTGTGTGTGTGTGTGTTTGAGTATGTAGTACAACAGACCGAGAAGTGCGATTTTATTATGTGCTAAAATGGAGCACAATGGGAGAATTACTGGATAAACTTCATTGAGGAATTTTACAGAAATATTTCTAATAATTTGCTTACCAGTGATCACTTGAAAAACTGATTTCTTATTTTGATATGAAATTAAAATATTTGTTTTAATCTTTAATTTTGCCCAGAGTGACTGGCGGCAACCCCGAAAGATGAAGGAGCAAAAAAAAAAAAAACACATACAAAAATAGCGAAGCCAAAGTGGCTAAAGATAAGAATCATATGCTCAACCCTCCCTTACCACCCTGCCATGACTAAACCCCTCCTGAAGAGTCATCAAACAACTCTTGTGTTTTACTCATTTTCCTGCTGTTTGTCGATTTGGGGAAAAGTTGTGAAAATTGGAAGTGGAAACATGAGAAAAGACTTGTGGTATGGCGCAGGAGGTGGTGGGAAGGAGGGAGAAAATTTCAACACTCAAAATGACAACCTGTGGCGTCTGAACAAATCCATGGCCAGCTGGTGGTGAGTGGTTGGGGGGTTGAGTTACGTGAGTTCCACTGGATCAGCTGTTGCTAGGAAGGAGAGGAAAATATCTGATGCAGGAGATTAGGAGAACTTATCAAATGGTTTTAGGAAAAAGATTTGAGCTTGAATAAATAAAAATCATTTCGCATTCCTCAGTTCAGTTTGTGTTAAACTGAGCTCATCAACCAATGCTTTTTTGTAACGAGGTTTGGGTTCATTATTTCATTTTTTATAATTTGTAAACTACAGGAACGAGAAATATCGATACAGTTTTGGATAAATCCCCTAAAGTACTACATTACAGTGTAACAAAAATGACTTTTTTGCGGGCATTCGGGGTTTGTTCCGGTTTGAGTCAAAATTTAAAATTTGAGGTATTCTAAAAAAATACGGAATTTTGTGAAAATGCAATTACTTTGTTCAAATAACTCTAATCTTAAGAAAAACTTTACAATGTTTTGCGTTATTTAATGGGTAATTCTGTATCAACTCACACAAAATCGGGAAAATTTGCCCCAACCCCTCTTCGATTTGCGTGAAACTTTGTCCTAAGGGGTAACTTTTGTGCCTGATCACGAATCCGAGGTCCGTTTTTTGATATCTCGTAACGGAGGGACGGTTCGACCCATTGCATTTTTGAACATGCGGAAAAATACGCGTTTATCCAGTAATTTGTAGCTTGAAATGGTGATGATTTGGAAATTTGGCGTCAAAGGGACTATTATGGACGCTCTATTTGATGGCGTAAACAGAATTCCGAAAAACGTTTTCTTATCGAAACAAATACAGAAATAATTTCAAAAAATCTGCCATTTTTTAGATTGCAAAATTGTTTAGGACATGTAATTTTATGAGAAATTTAAAGTACTTTGAAATCTGCTGTAACTCAGATGGACCCTTTTTCATTTAGAGCAAAAATTCTCATTTTTAAATTTCAGTGTTATTTTTGAAAGTATAACAATGCTCTACAAAGTTGTAGGTAGAGCAGACAATTACAAAAATGTCGATAAGGGATTTGCTTGTAACCATCACGATTTATTTAAGAAAAAAATGGCCGTTCATGGTCCCCCATGACAGACACTGACAACAAAGAGAAACACAAAAGGTAACCAAATAACTAAGTATCTTAGTATGTGTACAGAAAAAAAACTTAATTTTTCAAATACGCAGTGTATTTTTTAGGTTTTCACTAAACCTAAGTTTATTGTTTAAAATACTATGATTTTCACGCAACATTCTGAAAAGATTTTCACTAGATTAGATTTTTTCAATATAAAATTCTTAAATCACACAAAATTAGATTTTCAATGGCTGGTTCAAACTTTTTGGGGGCCTTCAATATGAACACATAAGCCATTTTGAGTTCATGGTTCAGCCATACAAGTCTCCATACAATTTTTGCAGCTGTTCATGATAAAATTGTAGGTAAATATTCGAAAAAACTGTAAATTTTGAAGGAACGTTCTGATCGAATTGGTGTCATGGACAAAGTTGAAGGTATTGAAGAGGATTATTTCAAATAAATACATCCACTGATTTTTTTGCTTATTTTATATTAACTTTTTTTTCACTAAAAACAATTTGCCCTAATCCATATTTTTAATGTATGATTTTTTTTTGGCGAAAAAACCGCAGCTTTTGCGTCATAGAGATGTATTGAGCATTCTGCGTGTATCCTCCAGAGCAAGCAGCAGTGAAGTGCTCAGAGCTCTAAAAGTTTTTTCGAATTTTCCGCCGTAATCGACTTTGATTACCCGCGAGTTTGCTCCACCAGCATGCCGAAGGCCGGCCGTGGCCGTGGCAGTTCGAGTGCGGCCTCGAAAAACCCGCGAAGTTCGTCTACCGGCCGAGTGCAAAAAGGTAAACAAAACAACGCCGCCGCGTCGTCCGCCATCGCGCAGGGGAGCGTGTGTGCTGATGGATTCAATCCGGAGTTATTACACGCTAATTACCGTGTCCAGGATCGCAGCCCTATAAGAAGCAGACTCCGCTCAGGTACTTCCGGCAATCTGTCGACCGGTGGCGCATCAACATCCGCCAACATTCCCACCAGTAACAAGTTCGCGAGACTGAGTGACGAGGAAACCAACAACAACAACACCGACGGTAGCAGCACTACCGACGACGACGACGACGATGGACGTGCACGCAAAAAAGGTAGTACGACAAAAAAAGATAATTCTCCGAAGGAACGGCGACCACCTCCAATTTTTGTTTTGGATACGTTGGCGGACGATGTTGACGAGTTGCTGGAAGGCCTCCAATATAGTCTGAAAATTGGCAAATCGAAAGTTCAAGTGATTACTTTCACCAAAAAGAATTTCGATCTGGTGGTGAAAGAACTGAAGCGTAGCAACTTCAAGTTCTACACATTCGATCCAGTTGAGAAGACCGCTGTTAAGGTAGTCCTGCAGGGCTACCAAGACCGCCCAATCGCCGACCTGAAGGGACACCTCTCGGGAGCCGGAATAACGCCACGGGAGATAAAAGTGCTCTCGCGCAAGACAACAGTCACAGGTACGCACACTCTGTACCTGTTGTACTTCGACCGCGGCACCGTCAAAATCCAAGACCTGCGTCGGACTAAGGCGTTGGACGGTTTTTGGATAAACTGGCGGTTTTACTCCAAAAACCCAATGGACGTAGCACAATGCCACCGTTGCCAGAAGTTCGGCCACGGCTCGCGGAACTGCAACCTCCCGCCCCGCTGCGTGAAGTGCGGTGAAACACACCTCTCGGAGAAGTGTGCACTGCCGTGCAAGGCGGACTTGGGGGACAAGGCAGAGCAAACCAAGGCGCGCATTAAGTGCGCCAACTGTGACGGCAACCATACCGGTAATTACCGCGGATGCGTCGCGCGCAAGGCCTACCTCGAGGAGCAGGAAAAGAGGAAGAAGAAAGCAGCAGCATCCCACCCTTCTCAGCGGAATACGAGCTCTACCGTTCCTGCAGCTGGACAGCGTACGGTTCCAGCGGACAACCCAGCGTTCCCTCCTGGATGGGGGCGATCGTTCGCCAGCGTGGTCGCTGCCGGTAGCGGCGATGCGGCCCAGCAAGAAGTAACCGGAGAAGATCTCTTCACCTTGCCGGAGTTCTTTGCTCTAGCGGGTGAGATGATGACGCGGTTTCGGACCTGCCGTAACAAGGCGGAGCAATTTCTGGCCCTCGGGGAGCTAATGATTAAGCACATCTACAATAGATAAAAAAAAACTGTGATCTAGTTTAAGCTTTTTCTATTTCTATCCCCTTTCCTTTGTAATTTCAGTAAGTTTTTTCTAAATTTTTTCTTACTCTTGGTAATCTCTAAGTGATAAGCAATAATCGTGCCAAAATGGATTGAGATTTAACACACAGCTGAAAGGAACTCCAAAACTCTGTTATGTACTGCGAATGAACTGATTGTTACATGATTATTCACTAATAAAACCGAATTGAATTGAATTGAAAATTGAGATGTATTGAGATAAATTTTACCACAGAGTTATGATTTAAAAAAAAATGTTTTTTTAGAAAAATAGATGATTTAGAATTAGAAAACATTTTTTGACTACTGTTTTTCATTCGCAAATCAATACAGTCATCCCTCATATTCGGAACAGTTTACAGATCGTCCAATGTTCAAAAAATCATAGCAAATCTGTAATTAAACATAATGACTTTCTTTAACTTTCATGTGAAAGCTTTTCTTGGGATCTTTTATATCAAGATTTCGAAGAAAAACATTGACCCTTGAAATTTACAATTTCGGGAGTATTTTTTTTTACAAAATAATGAATCAAACTCAAGTTTAGCTATGTTTTATAAATGGTCTGATAACTTTGTTGAGAAGATATTAGTTAAATTCAGGTGTTCCATGTGGGTAAGGCGTCCAAATTTCCCGGGTTTTGAATTTCCCGGAAAACGGGAAAAATATTATTGAAATCCCGGGAATTCCCGGGATCCCGGGAAATTTTTGAAACAGTCAAAAAATCTATGTTATCGTTGTATTTGTTATATTTTTCATGCTCAAAATCATAGAATTAGCTCAATCATGTTAATTGGTGATAATTATTATCTACACTTCAATCTGAACGACTGTTTTTAAATAGCTTAAATGAAATTAAAATAAGTTTTTTTGCTATGTTTTAGATTTTAAATGAACTACAATGTCATTCAAATTAAATAAGTCTTCTATAAATATATTTCTTTTTTACATGACATGACCAGAAAAGCTTGAAAATATCTTTATAAAAAAACAAGAGGTGAAAACAAATTAAATGACACCGGTCAATGTAAAATTTAAGATAAGTTTTGAATTTCATGTTTTATATAATAAAAGTTTTGCAACAAGTGGCAAAAAGATTTTTTTTCAGCACGAGTCGATTACTTTTTCAAAATGTCCTATGTACATAGGAAACTCTTGGCGCATTGGTTGTTTCGAAAAAGTAATCTAGAAATACGACAAGTGCTGGAAAAAACAAGTTCCCGAATAAACGCCTATTGAATTGATTTTTTGAAAACATTTATGTGTTAAATAAATACACCGTTTAAATTTAAAAAATAAAAATTAAATAAATACTCATTGATACTAGTGCTAAAAAGTTCAACAATCCCAAATTTTTTTTTGCAAAAACACATATTTTACAAAGAAAAAAAAAATAGGAATTTAGACCAATAAATTTAGACCAATAAATTTAAAAATTGGTGTTCTGCGAAATTGTTTTGTTTCAAAACATTATGAAAAAAAATGCTAAATAGCTGTCTTTAGAGGTGGGCAAAACCGCTCTTTTTTAGGAGCCGCTCATTTTCGTTCGCTCTTTAAAAAGAGCCGCTCTTTTGAACGGCTCTTTCGCTCTTTTTTCAAAATTTGAATAAATAGGGTTTTTTCAAGAATCGTGTAATTTTATAAGTTATTTCACATTGGACTTTTATAAATTTGGCCAAACCAAATATTTTTTAAAGTTTATGTTCCTCAACTCTAGCCAAAGTCGCAAAAAAATAATAGCATGACGTTTTAATAAAAAAAAGTTTTAAAATGCATTTTACACATCCCCAGATGTTTTGCAATCATTAATTTTCAAAATATTTTTTTTTTAAACCGAAAAAAAACTTTTGCATTAGGTTGTACAACGGAATTTCACCAAAAATCAAAATATTTTTGATCGATCCCAAAAAGCTTTTTAATTTGTTTTCAGTGCATAAGACTTCTATTTTCATTGAAATTTTAAAGTTTTTTACTTAACATTCCAACGCCCAAGGCTCCAAAAAAGTTGGAACGGTAACTTCAACTCAATGGTTCTTGGGCATAACTAAACCAATTAAGATGATTCTTCTTTCCAGTGATTTGTTAGGATGTCTAGATGATTTTAGAACTTTGCAGAACTTAATTTGATCAAATCTGTAATTTTTGCGATCAAAAATATCGTTCCAACTTTTTTTTTCGCGTGTAAAAGAAATTCGCCAAAAATTCCGCGGATGCAGTCGTTTTAAAAAAGGTGGAACGATGTTTTCGGTCGCAGAAATTACAGATTTGATCAAATCAAGTTCTGCAAAATTTTAGGATCATCTAGACATTCTTACAAATCACTGGAAACAAGAATCGTCCCGATTGGTTGAGTAATGCCCGAGAACCAGCGAGTTGAAGTTACCGTTCCACCTTTTTTGGGAGGCTTGGGCGTCCGTGTAAGTTGGGCATGCGTTGGGCGTTCCAGTGTTAAATGAACAATCAGTTGCACACTGAAAAGTTAATTTCATTTTGTTGAGAAAATCATTTACTTTTGGGATTATTTTTTATAATCATTGAAATTTCTGAAAATGCATTTTCAATTCTCATAAACAAATTTAATACTACATTTTTTGGAAATTCAATAAATAATATTTATAACAAAAATCATGCCATATTGAAACGGTTCTTTCAAAAGACCGGAGTTTGAAAAAGAACCGCGGTTCTTTTTTTGTGAGCCACGGTTCGTTCGCTCTTTTAAGTGAACCGGATCTTTAAGCGGTTCGCTCTTTTTTTGCCCACCTCTAGCTGTCTTAAATTGTTTGATTTGTACTGAATTGCCCCACATGTCGGTGTTTGAATAAAAATAATTTGATTTTTTTTCGAAATGATCCAATTTTGATCCCTTGAGCCCTTTAAAAAATGAAAGTTTAAAAAAATAAGAAGCCGTTTTTTCTGGTGTCATCTAGTATCCTTGGAAACGAACTTGATTTTCAATAAATGTGAATCGAAGATTTTTTAAACTTTTATTTTTTAAAGGGCTCAAATGGATCAAAATAAACATTTTTATGCATGTGTCTATTGTAAAATTGTCTCAGAAACACGAATATGAAAAAATTAAAGTGTCTATTTAAAATGTTTAACCGCCTTAGCGTTCTCAGTCTCAGATGGTAGTCTCAGATGTCCCTTACAAGCAGCAGGTCGAACCGAGTTGATATCTGGATGGAACACTTTTTTATTTGAGTTTGAAAATTATGCATTTTTTCACAAAAATGCCAATAACTCCCTTTAGATTTATTCAATCGAGATGCTTCTCCCTGCATTTTGTTGCATTTTTTAAGTTCTTTCAGATGCATTTTGAACTTTGAAAATAAATTGAACTTTGCCTAAGTTATAGCCTTTTTAAGATTTTTGACGGTTTTGAAACTTCATACTTTGTGTCTCGATTTGCCGCACTTCCCGTTGACTTAGAGGGCTCATATTTTGGCCAGATGCTAGTTTTATATGTACAAACAACCCCTAAAAATGTCAGGCAGATTGGTGAGGTCGATGCGAGATCGTGGACTCGCTCTTAAAGTGTAGGTTTTCGTATTAAAAATTAAAAAAAAATAATTAAATTTCGCTGGAATTTCACTGAGCGAGAAAACGTTAAAATAACGTAGAAACTGCCATGTCAAAAGTACAGTTTGTATTTTCTTCCAAGAAAACCATTTTTTTTATTTGATCTGTTCATTTACTCACGTAAGATTGTGAAATTGTTGAATTAGGTGATAAAAAATATGTTCTTTGTAAGCAATGAACCTGATTGAAAATTGAAAAACAGACTTTTACCAGGCACTGAAATCCAGTTCTTGTTGAATGAAATAAAAGAATAAAAATATGGGCATAATATTTTTTTCAAAATATTCGTTTTGAAAGGCAAAAAGTAATATTCAAAAATTACCCTCACTCATAATCATTTTGCATTTAAAAATTAATTTAATGTTAAATAAAAAAAATTACACTCAACTCAAAATGCAATCCAAACTTGGAGGGAACGTTCATCTATCGATAGTTAACAGAAATCCCATGTTTGGTGCTGATTGGACCATCCATCTGTTTTTGGCACCGCCCTCTTTTTTGAGGCTTTTCTAAAAAAAACTTTTTTTTCTTTTAATCATTACTTTGCAACTATTTGAACAAAAGACTATCTAGAGGTTGCATTTTATAGAAAATTGTCCAAGGAATTTGATAAAAATAAAATTCAAACCCCTAAGTGACCCCGCATATTATATTTTAACGTTTTAAGTATTGAAATTCAGTTTTTACCAATTCTTTATATTTTTATTTGTTTTATTTTATAACCATCGTGTTCCCCGGACAATTTTACATAAAAATTAATGTGAACCTCAAACTAAAATGAACTATTAGCGAGATACAGCGATTTTACTAAAAAAAAGTTTGATTTTGCGCAGCACTCTGTCCTATGAATTTAAATCCGAAATAAGTTTTTCACATATAAAAACCGAAATATGCGAGATTCATCCCTTTTTGTTGAAAAGCACACCTTGTACTTCACGGCATGTTTTCTAGAACAAACTTTTCAGGAAAAAATAGTCATCGCTACTTTCAAATGTGTCTTATAGGAAATTTTCTCAGCTATCCAATGTTTCTAAGAGTAAAATGTTTCATCGGGAAATTTCTGAGATATCTGTATTTTAAGTTTTTTGTTTCAAATTTCTTTATTATTTATTGGAAACTTAGTACTAACAGTTCAGAAAACTTATCAAATGATTTGTTTCATGTGTCATTTACTCATTAAAATGTGTAAAATAAGACAAAAAACAATTTTGTAGAAGATTGCAAACCGCTAAACATTTTGAAAATTATGTTTTGCATGAGTTTTTGAAGATATTTGATGTATTCAGAAATTAAAATCATAAAACAGTCTGAAATATATTTTTACAAAAATTATTAGATTATTACATATTTTTTTGTGTACAAATATCACGTGTCTGCTCTGATTTAGCTTGTTCAACCAAAACTTTGACAGGTTTGTGATTGTTAATGGTATTATTGAATTTTAATGAATAAATTTGATATTTTCTTAAGCAAACATTCACCAAACACATTAATAAAATATGATTTAAAAATGGAAAATTTGCTGTATATTACTGTTTCAAGCTCAAAAGTCATATTTTCGTAAAGATAAAAATTTATAAAATGTAAACTGTTGCAAATTCACATAAAAGAAGCAATAAAACTCGAGTGTTTCAACTAGGAAAAATGAAAACATTGCCAAAACTTTTTTTTGTTTGATCAAAAATTAAATATAATTTTAACAAAAAAAAATCAAACAAAATCTTCCATTCCAAACTATTTGAACAAAAATCAAGGTAAATATTAAAAAAAATATGATTGCAAATATTACTAATTCCTTGATCATTTAATACAAAAAAAAAACTAAAACAATAATTTCATACTAATGAAAAGATTTTCTTCTAAAGCTTTCAACAGGAGTTTTGCAGCTCAATTTCGAGTATTAAACATGTTTTGTATCCATGCAACAGGTTAATGTTTGGTTAAGTATATATTAGACTTATAGAAATCTAGTAATACCCTATCAATCTCAAACCTGCAAAGATCGGTTGTATCAACTAATTCCAAGCTGAATCAGAGCAGTCCGGTTTTATTTGTACACAACAATTATGTAATAATCTTTTTGTTCTAGCAAAAATCGTATTTAAAAACGGTTTTATGATTTTAATTTCTGAATAAGTCCCATATCTTCAAAAAATCATATTTTAAATGTTTAGCGGATTGCATCCTTCTACAAAGTTGTATTTTGTCTAATTTTACACATTTTCATGAGTAAATGACACATAAAACAAATCATTTGGCAAGTTTCCTGAACTGTTATTTAAAAGTTTCCAATAAATGATTAAGAATTTTAAAACATAAAACTTAAAATATAGTTATCTCAGAAAATTCCCGATGAAACATTTCGCTCTAAGAAGCATTGGAAAGCTGAGAAAATTTCCTATAAAACACATTTGAAAAAATCGATGACTATTTTTTCTCCTTAAGGTTGCCCAGAAAACACACCGTGACTTCCAACTGCTGTTTACATTGATTATTATGTAAAATTGTCCAGGAAGCACATCGGTGACAAAATAAAAAAAAAATAATGAATTGGTCAAAACAGAAGTTTTATACTTAAAACGTTAAAATATAATATACGGCAGCACTTAAGGGTTAAAATTTTAATTTCATCGAATTCCTTGGACAATTTTCTTTAAAATGCAACCCCTAGAAAGTCTTCTACTCAAATAGTTGCAAAGTTATGATTAAAGAAAAAAAAATTGGAAAAAATTGGAAAAAAATTGTTTAGAATCCTCAAAAAAGTGGGCGATGCTAAAAATAGGAAATAGCACCAAAATTGGGATTTCTCATGAACGTTCCCGCCAAGTTTGGTCCAAATCGGTTAAGGTCGAGTCCAAAAGTGTACCCAGCTGACCTGGAATGACCCATATGTAGTATAAGTTTGAATATCCGCTTCACAAAATCCGGTAAAAAGAATCAAGAGTTTTCACGTAATGTTTCGAATTTAATGGTTTTAATGCGTTTCGTGAAACCGAGAAAAATCACACACCCTAACTTTAACACATGTTTTTGGTTTTCATTTTTAAAATTAATAGCTTGCATGTATCGTAATAGAAAGCAATAGTTTAATCATCATTGATTTTTGTGTTCCTTGTATTTCATGCCTTGGGGGAATATGTACATCAAGCCAATATCATGTAACGTTCACTAATCAGCGCGGCTCATCATTGTCTATTCCACGACCAGATGAAAATTTATGGATAATTTCAATCCATATCCTTTGGCATACCGATGGTTCTGTGCTCTCTTGTACTAAGCTTGCTGGTTTTTCTATCTAGTTTGCATAAGAGAGCACAACAATGCATTGTTGTAGGTTTCGTACATAAATTACCGCGTGCAAAAGTTACCAGATTTTGCTGCAGAAGGTATAAAACCATCCCACAGTCAGAACCTACCGGTCAGTCTGCGTCCAACTTGCAGTCCTTTCGTGTTCAGTGTTGGTTTATCCTCGCTGCACTCCAGAACTTCACCATCCTCCTCCTCCTCCTCCTTGTCCATTCGCTGAAGCATCAGGTGTCCGCTTCACAGGTGCGTTCTTCAACTCTCAGCGGGAACTCACTCTCTTTCAGAGAGCGCGATATTCTCGCTCGCGCGCTCTCTCTCTTGTTGCCTTCGTTACGCACCACGCGTCCCCACTGCGCATCTCTCTCTCTCTCTCCATGCGTTCGTTCTTTGGAGTTTTTCGCGTACCAACAGCATGTGTTCTTTCGCGTGCTTCCACGGGGACTCTCACGACGACGACCACTCACTCGACACCCGATGGGCGCGATTTGCTTTGCCTTGTGTGTCCGTCCGTTCAGCAGCAGCAGCAGCTGTGAATCTAGGCTGCCCGCTTGTCCGCCGTAGTCAGTATTTTTGGATCGCTCCGATACATCGGTAGCCTCCGTTCGCCGCCGTCGTCGTTGTTTGCGTCGTCTCGCGAAATTGGTGCGTTCGTTTGATCCTTCGTGAGGGGTTTACTTTTTTCTTCTTCTTTTTGTTTGGAATTCTTTGAGGAACTGTTGAGGTCTCGTGCGAGTTCATGTGTGTGTGTGTGTCTTCCGGGAACCGACTTCCGGTGGCCACAGAGTTCGCAAGTCTTCTGAAGATAAACTCAGCGGAATCTTCCACTGGTTGCGAAGTTTTTTTTTCTCCACATTCGTGTTGGTTTATTTTCTCAAACTTTTCGCGCGCGCGGGCAGCACGTCAACACGCGAGGGGAAGTTCAACCAACAGTCGTCTACGCGGGAGGGGAAGGTGGAGGATTGCGCGGCCAAGATAAGGAAAGACGTAGCGCTCTGTTGTGTGACGTTCTTGGTCTATTCGCGGTCTGGCAACAAGTGTGTGTGTGTGACGGTGTTTGTGATCTATCGTTGCGCCGAACGAGGCTCATTATCACCCTTCAAAAAGGAAGCGCCACAGTATTGGTGCCGCTGCTTAGTAGTGGCTCCTCTTTTGTGATAGTGCATACCACTGCAAGTAGATAGTAGGCAGAAGCCGGTAGTTAGTGTACACAAACAAGACAAACGAAGAAGAGTGCAATCGCTGAGCTTTTGAGGAGATGCTGTGAGATTGTTTCGGTAAGATGATCTTGAAATTTGTGACGACTGGCGGGGGTGGTAAGCGGAAGATATTAAAAGTTTTTCTGTGTTTACAAAGTACGGGGAAAAAGGTGCTAGAAACGAACGAATGAATGAGCGAGGGCATAAAAGCGATGGAAATCTCGTTAAGATGGCTTCTCAGGTTGAACTGGGGGAGACGGGTGGTTTAAGGGGGGGAAACAGAAGAGAAGGAAGGTTGATGGATCCTTTTTGTATGCCAAAGGGGAGCAAGACTTTGAAACTCGCATAATTAAAGGTTAGATGAAGAGTTTGGGTTTAGGCATTGTGCGAGGGAACAAGAGGGAAAGCTTAAAGTGAGGCTTTGTGGAAATTTAATAAAGGAAACAGCTTATTAATACGAACAATGTGACGGATATTGTTTTTTGCTGAAAAGTGTTTGTCTTATAGACTTTTTTTTGTCAAACTCACGCATGAAATCATTATCCTGAACGATTTTTGTGAAAATTTGTTCCTTTTGATCGCCTTATCATGAAGTCAGTGTCTTTTTTTACTCGAGAAGGAGGTTCAAACTAGCTCCAAATATTATTTTTTAAATGAAGAAAGTGACATTTTCTGCTTAAATTCGCGCATTTTTCATAAAAAATACATAAAAAATTAAGCCACTGTTTTTTTTTACCTAACACAAAAAATGTGGTAAATATCAAAAGAAGAGAATTGTTTTGCACTTTTTGAAACTGCAATAATCAAGAAGGGTCATTTTATTTAACCTTGAATCAAAAATAAAATTTAAGATATATTTTTTGTAGCTTTGCATGGTTATGTTTTAAAGTGTAACAATGATTTACAAGAGTCTGGGTTATAGCTGATTCAAATAGTATATTGAATTTTGTTTCTATTCACATGTTCCACAATTTATATTGTTGTATAACGAAAAATATCATAGATTTAAAATCGCATCGATTTTTTTTTTATTTTTTGATATTTTCTTTATTTTGAGTATGCTAAAATTTGTGACAAAAAAAAAAAAAAAAACAAACAAAAATGGGTACGGACATTTTTTAGATTTCGTATGAGTTAACGGAGAATTGTTCAAAACCGTCGTCTGACTAAAAATGTTATAATCAGCTGTACCATATGAGCATTTCTCTACGGAATCGGTATTTTTTCTTTAATTTTAATTTTTGTATTTTTCAATCCGGCTGAAACTTTTTTGGTGCCTTCGGTATGCCCAAAGAAGCCATTTTGCATCATTAGTTCGTTCATAAAATTTTCCATACAAATTTGGCAGCTGTCCATACAAAAATATTATGTGAAAATTCAAAAATCTGTATCTTTTGAAGGAATTTTTTGATCGATTTGGTGTCTTCAGCACAGTTGTAGGTATGGATATGGGCTACACTGAAAAAAAAATGATACAGGGTAAAAAAAATTGGTCGCAAAAAAATTTCAACTTCATTTTTCGATGTATAATCGAATTTGAGCATGAGCATGAGCATGAGCATGGTTGACTGCCAATGAGCTGCTACTCCGTTATTGACAGATCAGCTGAAGTTAAACAATGAATCAAAAATGATCAGTGGGAGCCAACCATCCGTTCACTGTTTAACCCCTGAAGACCCCGACTTTATTAGTCAATACCGGCGCCCTCCCAAGAAGCCTGCAGTTCAACAAAAGGGAGGAATGTTAGTCCGATAGTTGAAGTTGCAGACTCATCACATGCACATAGTTTTTCGCTATATACTTGTTGATACCGCTTGAGACCGTTGAATCCACAGCATCTCCTTCAAGCATCACGTGATTATTATTTTTTTGGGTTAGTAGGATAAGGTATTGGCTTTTCGATGCCTCCCGAGCTACGACGCTATGGGGAGGACTTTCATAACAAACCCGTCGGCGAGCCTTCCGAGCAACGATGCTATGGGAAGGTCTTTCTAATTAGCACACCAAAACACTCGCGCACAGGTATTTAAATACTGAATAAATGTAATTTTTCATCACGATTACCCAGACGACATTGATGATATAGGAAGAACTTTTTTACAGTCATTTACAGTAATACTTAAACTTATTTTAATGCAACAATTCACACGACGTCGTGCCTCCCGATCAACGATGATGTAGGAAGGACTTGAGCAAGCCAATCAGGATGAAACACGAAATAAAATTCTTTTCTTTTCACACACAATGCCACATAATTGACCGCGCGTCACCACCCAACAAATTGAACTGATTTTCTTCTGCTTGTGGGCAAGCCAACCTGGATGAAACACGAAATAAAATTCTTTTCTTTTCACACACAATGCCACATAATTGACCGCGCGTCACCACCCAACAAATTGAACTCTCGATGTATAATCGAATTTGAAATCAAAAAGTCCTTTAGTGATTTTTTGATAAAGTGCACCGTTTTCAAGTTAGAGCCATTTTAGGTAACTTTTTTGAAAATAGTCGAAGTTTTTCATTTTTTAAAATTAGTGCCCCAAGCTGATAAAATTCTCTATATTTTGCTTTAATAAACTTTGTAGATACAATCCTTAGTTGCTGAGATATTGCCATGCAAAGGTTAAATAACAGGAAAATTGATGTTTTCTAAGTCTCACCCAAACAACTCATCATTTTCTAATGTCGAAATCTCAGCAACTAATGGTCCGATTAACAATGTTAAAATATACACACAGTTTAAAAAAAAATCATGGTAAAATTTCATCTAAAAAGGCGTACATCTTCTATGTCAGAAAAAGCTTAAATTTACCTCTAATAATATGTAAATTTACATCTGGCAGACGCTAGAAAAAAATATCTGTTATCCCAAAAAAATATCAAACTGGCGATAGTTATATCTAGCTTACTAAGTCCACGCCCCATCCCGCACGGCCAACTCGCCGCTGTGAAATCCGGAGTATCAAAGCCAATGTAGCTCTACGTATCTCGTATATCCTTTATGTACCCTATATGCAGTAAATTCATTATACAATGCACGGAACACAATTTTCAAAAATATTTTTTTCAAAGGTGGGCAAACATTGGCACTAATTAAAAAAAATTAAAAACTGCGACTATTTTCAAAAAAGTTACCTCAAATGGCTCTTACTTGAAAACGGTGCACTTTATCAAAAAATCCCTTCAGTACTTTTTGATAGCAAATTCGATTATACAGCGAAAAATGAAGTTGAAAATTTTTTGCGACCAAAATTTCGATTTAAAAAATAAAAATCTGTATTGATTCCAAAAATCATAACTCAAAGATTATTTGCCCATTCAGGAAATTTCTGAAAAGTTTGCATTTGATGTCCTCTTAAACATATCAAAAAAAAAAAAAAAAAAATAGTGTTTTTTTGCAAACCAAATTTTAGTGACAAAAAGTGAAATTAAAAATTACATTCAGACATGCATTGGCACGCTCTGCACTGGCACTTCAGATTAGCACTTACCTCAAGTTCTACGCACACTGCGCATTGCACAGTGCTAGTGCTATTTTTTAGCACTCCCATATAGCACGCCCAAGACATTTCACTAGTCTTGGTGGTTAATTTATTACTTTTCCATAAATTGGGATACTGTTTGCGTCTCCAAAGGCCACAAGCGTTGATCCATTCGCCCAAGTACTGAAAATCTAACAAATTTTCAAGTTCCCTTGCCATTTTTGAAGACTTTTCTTAATTTATTTTTGAAGATTTTCTAAAAGAAAAAAATCGCTTTTATTAGACCACAATGAAAAAAAGTTTACTTTGCAGAGAATAGAACCATGGACCTCTCACTTCCAAGTCTTGAACGCAAGCACTGCACTAAACTTTCAGATAAAAATTGATGGAATTATTTGCGTCACGTTCCACTAGTCGACGTCACTCAATTCAAGATAAACAAATGCAAAAAGCGTCTTAGTTACCATTTTTGTTAGAGTGCAAGAGCGAGTGCTATGATTGAAAGCGCAGTGCTATTCGCTAAAATAGCACGCGTGCTAGCCGCGCGCGGTGCCAATGCATGTCTGATCACATTTTTTTACCGTGTATCATTTTTTTTCATTGTAGTCCATATCCATAACTACAACTTTGCTGAAGACACCAAATCGATCAACAAATTCCTTCAAAAGATACAGATTTTTTAAATTTTTACAAATCATTTTTGTATGGACAGCTGCCAAATTTGTATGGAATGAACGAACTAATGATGCAAAATTAAATTAAATTTCCTTTAAAATGACACGATCCCTTAATTGTTTACGGTTGAGTAGTGGAAAATGGCGGAGTTTTCAACACTTTTGTGGGTGTTTTTTGATGAAAAATAGTTTTTTTCATCAGATCTTTTCAGACAGCAAATTACTAAATAGCATTTTTTCGTATGTTCAAATGCGATTAGTAACAAAGTTTCACGCAATCTGAAGACGGGTCGGGGCAACTGCTGTGTGAGTTGGCGAAGAATGACCCAGTGACGTCATCCTAAAATTTTACCTTTAAACTTAAAAATCAAAAATTCTCATAGAAGTGCCGAGTTTTTTTTATTCCGTGTTTTTTTTTTCCTCAGAAAGTCCGTCCAGTTTCCTAAAAGTTTGTCTTTGACCACTTTTAGATACGATGTAACTGCTTTCAGATACAGTAATTTTTAAATTACAGAATACAAAAATATTTAAATAACTTATGCCCTTCTCAAATGTCATTGTCGAGTGCAACTGGCTCCATATATATATATATATATAAATTGCTTTGGGTATAAGCTTAGGATTACATGTTTACAAGGTATCATTCATATCGCAGAGGGTCGGGTACAATCTATTTGGCATTGAATTACTTCGTTTCTCAATTTTTTATTTTTTTAGATTTTCCTTCTTTTATATGTTTTGGAAAAACAAAAAATGGATCTTTTGGTCATTTTTTGATGTAGAATGGAATTTGCAATTGATAAGTATCCTACACAAATTTTGATAAATCCACTATTTTCGAAGTATAGCCACTTTGAGTTTGATTTAAACTAAACATTCCAGTATTTCGATTTTTAAAAATAGTGTCCGTGTCTA
Organism: Culex pipiens pallens; assembly: GCF_016801865.2. Lineage (NCBI taxonomy): Eukaryota > Metazoa > Arthropoda > Insecta > Diptera > Culicidae > Culex > Culex pipiens. The sequence goes on from NC_068939.1 coordinate 39,722,376, forward strand.
AAAAAACGAATAGATCAGCATTTTCTAACAATTAGAAATTTGAGCCTGATTTGAGCATTTTTGATTTAGATCCTGCTGGTTTGACGTGAAATTGCTGTCGCTGTCATCGGTGCCCAGAATATGTTTTTTTAATCCTCACTCTACATGCTGAAAATTGTGTCTTAAGCTATTTAAGGACTCCGGGCCAAATATGAGCAAAATTTATTTATGGATACTCGAAGGTTAAGTTTGAATGGGAAAAATCGAAAAATGTATGAAAAACTTAATTTTCTTACGGTATGGTCTGCACGGGGTGTTACTTTCATCCAAATATTCCCAAAAGTGAGATTCTCATTGGAAATGTAATGCTCTACAACTTTGTAGAACATACCAAAGCTGTAAAACTTGATCTAAAAATGTCATTTTTGTACGTAAAACATTGTTTTCACCAGCTTCAGTCTCGGGTATCAATGGGTTAATCCCAACCAATTTCGCTCAAAATTAACACAGATGCTTAAAATAACCCAAAAACCGTTTTCCGCCTGATTTCACAGGGGGGCATTTTCTCTGGGCACCCTACTGTAAACGTCACCCGTCATTTCGACGTTCCGAGAAAAACGCGTTTTAATGTTTGACCTTTAATAAACAAAAATGAAAACACGCAATTCAAACAATAACAAACAAGTTATGTTTGGCTGACCATTCTGTGCATTGTCCCGAAGTTTGGTTGAAGTTGGTTGCTGGAGTCCCGAGTTGTAATTACAAATGTTTACGGTAGTCTAACTTGTACGTGCGTCAAACGCGTTCTGACCTGAAATCCCTTTGGTTAATTGTCGCACTTACATCAATTCATCAGGGAGTGACAAGGTAGCACGACAAGATTAAAACAACTTTGATATGTAAAGTGACAAAAATGCACGGAGTTTTTTTTCGGGTTTTTTTTTTAATATCTCAGGATTGAAATCGAATTTTGGGGATCTGTGAAGGTCAAAAAGTGAGGCATTGTGAGCTGCACAAAATGGCGTTCTTAACTCAATTTGGCTCAACTTGTATTAGGTCTCACAAAATTTTAAATAACGTGCCATTTTCAATACCCGCCAACTATCTGTTTTTCTCCTCAATTTATTTCCAGTTACCCAACGAGCAACTACCGCGAATAAACTGATAACATCTACACAAGCACCATGCAGTAACTCACGTGATACAGCAAAACTGTGTTGTTGTTGTTTCCGGAAAAGTCTTCAAAAGCAACCGAAGCAGGAAAATTCTTCCACCGAGGAATGCTCAAAATTGGCGTGATTTCGGGCCAAAGAGGGAAGAGTCCCTGCCGGGAAAATTGGCACAATAAAGTGAAAAAAGCAGCCCTAAACCGAGTTTGGCCCAACGCGACTGTATGCAGTAACGTGTAGTAAACTTCCGGAGACCAGGAATCCGAACGATGTGCGATTAAAATAACCCGAAAAAAGTAACCGGTAGAGGGAGGAATATGCAAAACTGCCCACAGTATTGAGGCAGATTGTGCTTGTACTTGTGTGGAATGCTGAACGTGTTTGTGACGTGCCTCCAAAGCCAGACGCGCTCCGGATTCGATTCCAGTCGAGGAAAAGTGAGAATAACCTGATGTAAAAAAATAAGCAAAACAAAAACAAGCAAAAACCAAATCGAAACACGAGTGCATGAGCTTGGAAACAAATTGTGGATACGGTTTTGTGGTTTTTCTGAGAAAGAATTTATTCACGGAAACGGGAGGGGGGAAAAGAAGAAGGGCAAAAAGGTGTTAGCTCAGTGACATTTCAATTACGATAAAAAAAAACGAATGAATTATAGTGCAACCGCAGTCAAGTAGTAGAGTGCAGTAGTTAAGTGTGTTTGACAAACTCTTCAAACTGAAGGGGGAGGGGGAACCAGCTTCTTGAATCCACAGCCGGAGGTTGCATGATGTTCTAACCCCCAAAGTGGTTCACTTGAAGGGGAAAACGTGCTGAGTGTGAGATAATACTAGTTGCGGGAAACCGTTAGTGGTTTGGAACGAGGAAAGTTGTAGAAAAAACAACTTTTGAATCGTTTATTTTTGAATGAAACCAGCAGTTTTCGAAGCGGAAAGGACCAGCATGGAAGACTGAAATATTAGTGAATGGTGAGTCTGTAACGATGAATAATCCTCTGTGTCACTATTTTTTCTGTTTTAATATTTCAAGTGTGAAAAAAACCTCAAATTTTGATTTGCCGGGGTTGCCTCTCACCCAATCGGCCTGGGTACAATCCCAGGAGGTTCTGGTCGCATTTTTCGAGACGAAATTTGTCTGATCACGCCTTCCTTCGGACGGGGAAGTAAATGTTGGCCCCGGTCTAACCTAAAGGATAGGTCTTAAGCTCAATCCAGGTGTAGGAGTCGTCTCCCTGGGTCCTGCATCGGTGGAGTCGCTTGTAGGAAGTTGAACTAACAATCCAAAGGACGTCAGTTCGAATCCCGGGGTGGATGAAAGCTTAGGTGTAAAAAGAGGATTGCAATTGTCTTCGAGTAGGAATCTTGTAATCGAAAAAGCCAAGGCAATGCTGAGCGAACGATTTAGTTATTATTTATTTATTTTGAAAATGTTTTACAGATTTTTATTATTTGACAGTGAAAATCGGAGTTGAGACACCATCAATGAAACATAAGACCAATTGAAAACATTTAGGAAATAAAATTTATTTTTTGTTCATTGAGCAGTTTTTAAGCCATCGTCAATTTCATACTCAAATTTTGTAGAGGCCTTTCCTATGACCAAAGAAGCCATTTAATGCCATTAACCAACCCATACCAAGCAATTTTGGCAGTTTGCCATACATAAACATTGCTTTAAAATTCGAAAATCTGTAAATTCAAAAGGAATTTTCTGATTGATTTGAGGTTTGTCAGCAAAGTTTGATTGATGAGAATAATTAAATAGTAGTTTTTGCAATTCCGTTATGAAACTACATACTTTTCCTGTCATTCTTGAACGACGAAATAGCCTACTTTTCTGTACCAAAAATAACAGAATCGAATAGCAACACTTTTCAAAATAAATGCTGAAAAGTTTTACTTTTCAGCACTGAAATGGGTGCTGAAAAGTCGAACTTTTCAGCACTTGTTTCGAAAAGTAACACTTTTCAACATTTTTTTGGTTCAAACGATTTATTGACAAAATACATGAAAATTCGACTTAAAATTTCACTCAATGGGTGTTTTTCGGAATTGCAAAAAATGTTGTATGGAACTCGTTGCAAAACTTGATTTTTTCAGCACTCTTCGTATTTATCGTATTTATGTACGACTCGTGCTGAAAAAATCCTCTTTTTGCAACTTGTTGCATAAACTACTATTATGCAACAAGTTGCAAAAAGAGGATTTTTTTCAGCACGAGTCGTACATAAATACGATAAATACGAAGAGCTCCACAGCTATAGAATGTCACCATTATTATATAAATTGTAAATAAAAACGTAGTGAAATAGTCTGGGTCACTACAAAAACTATTGCATACTTATTTTTATTTAAAATATAGAAGATGTTAGTTTTTAACTAATATATCCAAAAATGACTCCTAAAAAATACATTTTTGAAAACATTGCACAGTGGTCCAGATCGCATTAAAGGTGGAAAATGGATTTTCTGAAAAATTGTGAAGTTTTGAAAAGGAGCAATTTTTGGTTTGGTTGAAAATTAGGGTGATGTTGAAAATCTAACTTTTATGTAATATTTTTGGGATTTTTTTCGTGTTTCCAGAAAGTTGTTGGGCTTGCTGATTCAAGTAACTTTGTCGAAGACACCAAAATTGTATCTCGTGATCTACGCCTTCTACGACCAAATTTATAGAAAGCATCTGAGCAAACCTTCAAAAATTATTTTTTTGACCGTGGCAATTCATGGTAAAGTTTTAGAGAAATGTGATCTTCGGGGCACTTTTAGAGCTCTGAAAAAAGAACATTTTTATTTTTTGACATGTCAATTTGGACTTGAGGATCAAAAGTTTAGCAAATTTAAAACCTAAATATCTCAAAAAGACGCAAGCCAAATTTTAAGCACCAGGTTGCTTTTGAAAAAAGAGATTCCGCACTACAAATGCTGAAAAAAATCTCAGGGGTGTTTTTCTTTAAACTCAAGATTCATTTGAAAAAGTCTAATTTTCAAGGAAAACCCCTTGAAAACCCCCCCCAACTAACATTTTCCATGTAATTTTGCCCGCTGAATCTAAATCTGCCCTCAGAATTAAGCCCAAGTGTCGTAAAATCGATTTTTGGTCATATTTTGGGTTTCCATGTAAAATTATAATAGGACCAAACATTGATTTGTTGACAATTTGGCTTAATTCTAAGGGCAGATTCAGCGCGCAAAACTACATGGAAAAACATTTAGTTGCACAATTTTCAAATCTTTTTTTTGGGAAATTTTGATAAGAGTGGAAAATAAAAACTTGAAATATGTCTTGCATTGGCCTAATGAGAAATGAAAATCTAGTATAAGATTGAATTTGTGGATAAATGGTTTTGTACAATTATGCTATAAAAAATATCTTAAATATTGTTGTATGCATTTTTGTTTGTTTATCGCTATATATATTCAACAGTTTCTTTCAAAATGTTAAGGGCTACTATTTGATTATATTTGATATTCCGATTTAATTTTGGTATTTTTTCCGAAATAAAAAAATCAAGTTTAGAAATTTTCTTACAACTATCATATTTGTCAACTGATTCATTTTTTTTACACAACACCGCATAGTTCGCATCTTAGCCAGGGCAATTCCAAAAATAGTTTCCAACACAATCGTCAGAGAAAAAAGCTCAAATTTGTCCGGCAAACACACAAACAGAAGCTGCGTGTGCGAGCAACACACATTAGAAGAGAAAAACGCTTCTGATGGCTATTTGTGGTGCCAAAATGGTGTGTGTGTGTGTGTGTGTGTGTGTATGTGCCCAGCCCACAACCAACGCAACGGGCGCGATGACAATGGACAAAGTGCGAACTCTCCCCTCCCTCCTGGGGAGAGCTGACCTTGTCCGAAAAACGAAACGAAATGGTAATGGTCAACTGTCAGCAGTCAGTGGGTGGCGTGGGCGCGAAATATCATTTGGGGGGAAAAGTTACTATTCGGAAATGTAATATATTTTGAGTGAGTAGGAGTAAAATTGATTTGGGAAGTTTCTTTGGAGTTATGTTATGATGATTTTATGATCAAGGGGAAATGATATCTGTCAGGACAAGATTTTGTAGTAATCGGTTTACCTTTAAAATTAAAAAAATGATTTTATTTAGAAATCTACTGCATTAAAATTTCCATTAAACTAACATTATTCAAATAATTTTTTTTTAGGCACTGCAAAAACTGAGCTAATTATTAAATACCTAAAAAAATCATATTTCTATCACACGATTTCTCGAAACAAATCCATTACTCGTTGGTCTGCCATTCCCTCAAGCATTTTCATCTAGCTAACGCTGCTCTTTAAAAATTGATCATGGGAAAATATTGATTTTTGCAAATAGCATCAATTACCGAGCTCCACTGCCATTTTTCAAACCCTTCTCCCTCTCCCCCCACTCTGTTTCGTTCTGACAGTACCTACCTGTTACCGGTGGCCACGTTTTTCGAGCAAATATGAACGGAAATGGATGTGTCTCCCCTCCCTTGACGAAGGGGGAGAAAGGGAAACTTTTTGCTATTATTACAACGCCAGTACCATCCCACCACACTCTGGTGGGGCTATTCTTCCCGCCAGAGGCGTTTTTCCCACTTATTCAAAGTGGCGGGGACGGTCTACTAAAGTGAGCGAGCCACAACCACTCCATTTGTCGACGTCGTCGGCTGGGAAAGGAGGGGTTTCTGTGAGCGATTACTGTGGCATTGTGTCAAAGATTAGTTTAAAAAATACTAGACGGTTTAAACACATTCAAACAGTTTATGATTTTGAGAACTGTAACATTCTCATTCATTTCTGGTGATTTCCATGTTGTTACATATAATTTAAATAAAACAATGAATATTACGCCCTTTTGAAATATTCGTCTTGATTTAAAAAAAATCGTTTTTGAAATGATCGGATTTCACGAGATTTCACGAATATTTCATATTTTGACATTGACAATCTGATCATTAGTTGCTGAGATATCGACATTAGAAAATGGTTTGGGAGAGACTTTATGAAAATTTCACTAAAGTACGTTTTGATCGAAAATTCGATTTTACTTCGACAAATGAAGCTAAAACACTTTCGCGACTAATGTTTCGATTTGTTTTTAAATCAGTATTGATTCGAAAATTGATAACTCTCTCAAAATGTTTGGCACATTCTGGAAATTTCTGAATAGTTGGCATTTGATGTCCCCTTAAACATATCAGAAAATTAAAAAAATAAAAAAGGGTTTTTTTTGCAAATCAAATTTTACAGACAAAAAGTCACCAAAAATTGTGTTACCGTGTATATTTTTTCAGTGTACAGTCATGCCTCGGTTTAGCACCGTAATAGGGGATGCAAAACCGAGGCGTGAATAACTGAAGCACAGAGCTTATGGTATTTTGGTTCTATGGGACACATTGGCTATAATCGAATGAAAAATCATGCAAACATAAAAAATTATAAAAAAAAAAATGCAATTATAGGTAATTACATGAAAATTCTCACACAAATTCGTACTTTTCCTGTGTTCCTGTCAAAATATTTTTTTTTTTGCAATATGGGTATCAACTCATTGTGTTTCTGTCATAAATTTCGAATGCCATACAATTTTCTTTTGAAAATATCGAAATTTTCACAAAACTACGTATAATCGAAAAAAAATACTCAAAATTCCAGTTTTTCACAATATGTGTATCAAATGATCGGATTTTTTCATACATTTTGAATGTAATAACAACCTTTTTTGAATATATTTTCCAAATTTCATATTTTTACAAGAAAAAAATACACCCAAAATTTCAGTTGGGTAACAAATGATAAGGCCGATGCAAATATTTAAAAAAGTTTTTGTCCCTCGGCCCTGGCCGAGGTCAAGGGGGGGGCAAAAAAATAAAAAAATATAAAAATTTAAATAACAAGCCATAGTCTTCACATTTAAATGAAAAAAGTGTTTTAAAATACATTTTACACTAGTTCAGTTGTTTTGCAATCTCTAGTTTTCAAAAAATCTAAGATCTGACAAAAATAAAAATTGTATCGAAAAAAAAGATTTTGCATCGAAAATTTTCAAAAAAATTTAAGATTTTTTAATAAACCCAAACATGCTAAAAATGATTTTAAACGCAGAAGAATGTATTTTAATTTGATTTCAGCTGGTTGCATTTGAATTTTCATTGAAATTTTGAAGTTTATTGTAAAAATATTTTTTTTGCCCCCTGATTTTTCGGGCCAATTTTGAAGGGGGGGGGGGTGACAAAAACTTTTAAAAATATTTGTACCAGCCTAACAAACATTTCGAATGTTATAAGTTTTGAAGCAATTTTGTGAAAATTTTGAGTGTTTAAAAAAAAATGTTTAAGCTTTCGAAATTTATTAAAATATCTCGATCATTTGGTACCCAAATTGTGAAAAACTGAAATTTGAGCATTTTTTTTCGAAAATACGTAGTTTTGTGAAAAATATGAGTGTTTTCAAAAATGTTGTTATAACTTCCGAAATGCATGGAAATATTCCGATCGTTTGGTATCCATATAGTAAAAAGCTGAAATTGTGAGTGTTTTTTTTTTTCAAAAATATGTAGTTTCGTGAAAATTTTGAGTTTTTTTCAAAAAATGGTACTATATTCCAAATGTATGAAAAAATCCCTATCATTTGAAACCATCATTGAAAAAAAATCTTTGGAAAAACTTTGAGTAATTTTTCGAAAATACGTGGTTTTGCATTTTTTTTTGTATTTTTGAAAAATGTTGTTATTTTATTTAAAATGCATAAAAAAATTCCGATCATTTGATATCCATACTGTGAAAAAAATGTTGGTTAGGTTATCAAAAGACAGACATTGAAGATCTGGCAAAGCTGTCTCGAGATATGGCCACTTAAGTGATATTTATGTACTTTTTTATTCCGGATCTAAAAAATATATTTCCCTGTATTGAGATTTTTGCAATGTGATGAATAACGATTCAAAACCACACTTCAAAGCTGTTGAAAATATTGATAAAGTATTAAAAATTATCAGAAAAACCCGAAAGTTCACAATTTTCCTAAATATAACTTAATATTAAGGTTGATGCGAAACACAAAATGACTTATTGACATCAACAAATGATGATAGATTATGAAGATTGCTATGTTCGAGAGAGGATATGAACATTGAACTAAGCTTAAAAAGGCTTTTCTTGAATAAATGAATACATTTTAAGCAAAAAGTCGAGATAGCTGATTAAGTTTAGTCGTACCAAAATTATACATTTGAATTTAAAAAATGAAATAAAAAATCAATCTATTATCTGCACTTCGATTTTTCAAGGTTAAAAAATGTTATCTGGAGACAAGAAAGTCATGTCAAATTTCAACTTAAAAATCAAAACAAAAATGCAAATTTATTTACTACGATAAAAGTTTTGTTTGGACGATTTTCTGCCATATTTTAGGTTTTATTTAAACTTTGTCCCAATTCCGAGGGCAGAATCAGATTCAGTGGGCAAAATTACATGGGAAAACATATTTTGAACTATTTTTGAATTTCGTTAGGGAGGTCTCATACACATTTCCCTAGAAAAAAAGACATTTTCAAATGAAGATATCTCGAGTTAAAAGAAAAACACTTCTGAGATTTTTCAGCGTATGTAACGCTAGTGCATTTTTAAATTTACTTCATTTTAGCCTTTAAATGGCTGTAATTTTGTACCCTTAAGATAAATTTACATTGTAAAAAAAAGTTTTATAGAGCTCTAAAAGTTCCCTAAAACAAACTTTTCTCTATAACTTTACTCTGAATTGCTACGATGAAAAAACTGTGTTTTTTTAAGGATTGCTCAGATGCTTTCTCTAAATTTGGTCGTAGAAGGCGTTGATTGCGAGATGAAATTTTATTGTCTTTGACAAAGTTGCTTGGATTGGCAAGCCCAACATGTTTCTAAAAAAGAATCCGGAAAAGTTTTATTTTTAAAATCACCTTAATCGTGAACCACCCTAATCAAAAAGTTACCCCTTTCCAATTTCACATTTTTTTGGAAAATCAATTTTGAGTGCTCTCCCCCCATTCAAGCTTAGGACTCCTAGGTTCGAGCAGAAACTTGCAATAGAGACCACAAAAGACCTGGGGGTCGTTGAGTTGAAGGTTTTTTTTGTTTGTTTGGTGAATTTTATAATGCATTTTTCATATTTAAGAGAAATTTAATATTGTTGTAAATGATTAATAGAACCATAAAATTCAAAATAGAATTACATATTTTTTAACACTGGAAAATTTCAATGAATAA
>NC_068939.1:39731861-39827401 GCF_016801865.2 Culex pipiens pallens
TATCAATTTGATCTTGCACTTTATCAGCTTATAATAAACTTTTAATTATTTTTACTTTCACTGATTATATTAATCTATTCATTTATGTCGGTTCTTCATTTTCCATTTACCAAAATAAAAATAAAACCGCTGAAGAATTTTTACGTGACTCATTAATTAAATGTTGGTGATGCTTGCAAAATGGTTAAGATCACAGCGGTCCAAATCGCAAAATTAAGAGGAAAATTGATTTTCCAAGAAATGGTGAAGTTTTGGAGATTTGGTGTCTTCAGAAGAGTTGTTGCGAATGAGTTGGAGCAACTTTTGGCTTGGTTTAAAATTAAGGTGGTTCACGATTAGGGTGATTTTGAGAATCAAACTTTTCAAGAATATTTTTGGAATTTTTTTATTTGTTGTTGGACTTGCCAATCCAACAGACTTTTTCCTTAACACCAAAGTTTTATCTCATAATCTACGCCTTCTACGACCAAATTTATAGAAAGCATCTGAGCAAACCTTCAAAAATCATTTTTTCAGCGTGGCAATTCAGGGTTAAGGTTTAGAATAAAAAAATGTTGGGTGTGCCTTTTGGAGATTTTTAAGTTTTAAATTTGCATTTATTCACCATGAAATGGCAGTAACCAAATTCCAAATTGATTTGATAAAAAAAATGCTTGTTGTCATTTTTCTCTAAAATATAACCCTGAATTGCCAGGTTCACTGTTTTTTGAAGATTTTCTCAAATGCTTTCTTTAGATTTGGTTGTAAAAAGCGTAGATTATGCGATAAAATTTTGGTGTCTTGAAAAAAGTTGCTTGGATTGGCAAGTCCAACAACTTTCTAGAAGACAAAAAAAAATCCCAAAAATATTCCTGAAAAGTTGTACTTTCAAAATCACCCTAATCGTGAACCACCCTAATTTTAAACCAAGCCAAAAGTTGCCCCTACTCATTCGCAACAACTCTTCTGAAGACATCAAAGCTCCAAAATTTTACCACTCCTTGGAAAATCCATTTTCCACTTAATTTTGCGATCTGAACTACTGTGCAACGTGAGGGAAGTGTTGATTTTGAGTTTCACTTTTCACAAGTTAACAGTCAAAAGCATGTGATGCATTGCGATGTGGTTATTATAATGGTCCAATCTTCTGAAATAAAGAACAAACATTGAATTCAAAAATTGCAGACAATATATGATTTCTTAATAACCAAACATATTGTATTTTCAGTTTTCTTTTTTGAATTTATCGATTTTTTGGGTAACCTTTGAAGGAGAAAGAGCTTATTTGCCTTTTAAAACATTGGTTGATTTTAGTTTTATGCAAAAATAATTAAAAAGGCAAAAATAACCAATAAAATCGGTTTTGTGTATTTGTCAAAATATAATACAGGTTAAAAAAAGCATACTAATAAACTTTTACACGTGATTTGAGAAGATTGGACTAAGAACAAAACATTATTGATATTTTTGATCAATATCAAACATTCTTACAACTTCCAATCGATTTATGAAGCCGTCATATTTTTTGAGTTTTGTTGGGGGAACCTTACATCTTGTTTATCTGATTTTTTCTTAGATGAATAAATAATAAAAAAAATGTTTACATTTTTATTACACCGAATAAACTTTATCCACAGTTAATTTAATACAATCTCTTTGGTTGAACAATGTTAATGAAATCGGAAAAAATTGCAGCAAGATCAATACAATTTTATTTACCGTAAAACGGGGTGACTTTGATAGCCGGGGTGACTTTGATAGGTTTGCGATTTTTCCGCAAAATGAAGAGTACAATTAAAATACGTAAGGAATGGTTTAGAAACATACTGACCGTGGTAGAGAAGTGTTCAAAGTACCTCAAGAAGAACTTTTCATAAAATTTTGACAAGTTTAAAAAGTTAGTTAACTATAGTTAAGAAAATCTTGATGAAAGTAATCATTTTAAACTTCTCAAAGTGTCATGATTTTCTCAATGAACATGATTTTTAATCAGAAAACGGAATGCATTTTCGGATTCTTTGGACAATTTTCCACTAGGAGAAGGTTAAAAAAGTTTGTAAATAATAAATAATATGTGTTTTTGAAACACAATTTAAAAAAATCTCCAAATTTATAGGCAATTTCAGTTGAACAAATTTCATGTAAAATGTGAAAACTTGTGATTCGTGCTTCGAATTCAGTATAAAATGCAATATAAATCAATAATTTTACAAAAAAAAACTAGTTTTAACAAATTTCAGGCAAAATTCCGACTTTTTAACAATTTTACCTAAAATTTATATGTATTTTGCTAAAAAGCTTATAATCTTAGTTAACTAAATATAAACATTGTTTTTTTTTCTTAAAAACTATATCAGCTACTTTAGTGATGGTACATTTAGCGTACAAATAAAATTTGAACATCTTAAATATGATTTTAACAAGAAAAACTATGACTATCAAAGTCACCCCGAAATTAAAATTAAGAATTTTTAAAGTAACTATTTTTCTAAACATTATTGAAAAATACTTTTTTTCCGAAATAGTGCATAGACTTTGTGTGGTCTATTCCAGTACATATTCTAAAAATAGTAATCTTTAGAAAAACCTTACCTGTTGGAAAATAATCTGAAAACAAATTGAAATCCTATCAAAGTCACCCTAGTTTAGGGTACAATACAATTTTTATTATTTTTTCTTTGAATTTCAAAAAATATTTTTGAAAAGCTCATTTGCTTTTTTTCTATTTTTGAACATTTACAAATTCAGTAATAATATATTAAATTAAAGCAAGAGTACCCAACCTCCGGTCCAAGGAAATGATACAGCCATTTCACTGCCGCTCTAATCTAGTCCGTCCCATATGTAAAAACAGCAAGCCGAGAAAAACGCAAGTCAAATTTGTCCCACCCATAAGGCTACGTGTTAGGATTTCACGAAAAAGTGGATTTTCTTCGTTTTTCTGGAACAAAGTACTAAATTTTATTAGGTTTTCTGATAGTTCACATGATTTCGAACCAAACTGCATCATTACCTCAAAATTGACGAAATGACATATGGGACGGACTTGATTCGAGCGGCAGTTCAGTCCAAATAATTTATAATTGGGTATTAAGTGCATCAACGAAATATTTAACGAATTCAAGTTCAAAAATAAGTAAATAACATACTTTTGTTATGCTTAAGCAATCAAATGTTGTTAATTCAATTTCTTATTTGGATTTTGTCTGTCTCTTATATGAAAACTTTTGTTTAACATTTATCTTAAACTCTTTATTATTTAAAACTATTTTATTCCAGAATCAACAATTTGTAATATGATACATAAACATTTAACAGTGAAAAGTTTTGAATTGAATACCTTTGCAAATTTATGATTTTAAAACTTTTGAATTTTCAGTAAGAAATCAGTTTGGTTGCAGTTTCGTTAAAACTGTGTAGAATCCAAACATAGATTTTTTAAACTCAAGATTCAAATCAACCACAATCATACTATAGTGAATCTTTATAAATATTTGTACATCTTTTAAAAAATCTTGATATAATATATAAAAGTAATTTCCAGTAATAGTAGTTTATGCAACAAGTTGCAAAAAGAAGATTTTTTCAGCACGAGCCATACATTTATCCAACGAGGTTCACCGAGTTAGATAAATATGACAAGTGCTGAAAAAATAATTTTTTTTGCAACGAGTTCCATAAAACATTTTTTGCAATTCCTAAAATCACCCTTTGAGTTGAATTTTAAGTCAAACGCTCATGTATTTTGCCAATTAACCGTTTAAAATAAAATAATGTTGAAAAGCATTACTTTTCGAAATAAGTGCTGAAAAGTTAAATTTTTTAGCATCCATTTCAGTGCTGAAAAGTACAACTTTTCAGCATTTATTTTGAAATTTTTTTCTATTCGATTCTGTTATTTTTGGTACAGATACGTAGGCTATTTCGTCGTTCAAGAATGACAGGAAAAGTAAGTAGTTTCACGACAGAATTGCAAAAATATTTTTTTTTCAAAATAAATGCTGAAAAGTTCTATTTTTCAGCACTCAAATGGGTGCTGAAAAGTTGAGCTTTTCAGCACTTGTTTCGAAAAGTAACACTTTTCAACATTTTTTTGATTCAAACGATTGATTGACAAAATACATGAAAATTTGACATAAAATTTCACTCAGTGTGTGTTTTTTTGGAATTGCAAAAAATGTTGTATGGAACTCGTTGCAAAACTTGATTTTTCAGCACTCTTCGTATTTATCCAACTCGGTGATCCTCGTTGGATAAATGTACGGCTCGTGCTGAAAAAATCCTCTTTTTGCAACTTGTTTCATAAACTACTATTTCGAGACTGAAAAATCAAGTCAAGTATAATTTGACAAAAATCACCAAAAAACCTATTTTTTAGACATTTTCAGTTTTAAAACCGCTGTATCTTCACAAGAGTTTGACATAGGAATATGGTCAATATGAAGACTTTTATGTAAAATTGTCTGAGGATTTGAATTTTGACGTTTTGACCACTTAAAAAAACGCTACTTAATCCACCCTTAGGTGGTTGATGGCTTCCTCACAATTAGAGTGTAATGCTTATCAAAATGGATACACAAGGGCGGACCTTTCAGTGTTCTATCAACTTGATTTATTATTCATACCATCAGATTGGGTAGTCAGATCTTCATAATTCAGGGCACTTATGTGCTTATAACTTTTGAAGTTAGGGTTGTCAGATCTTTAATCTTTTTTACTCGTTGGAAAGGTCATTTGATCACCTATCCATCGATAGGTCGCATGATAGATCTGGACAACGTTTTCATCGAAATATATGAGATATGGCCTCTAAAAAGTGCATAAATAACACTTAAGTGCGCATAACTTTTTATGGGTTGTCAGATCTTCAAACTTTTGAACTCGTTGGAAAGGTCTTTCGAATACCTTTCTAAAAATGTATAACATGACCGGGTTTCTTACAAAAACCACCCTTTTTACAATCTTCCGGACTTTTGTTACTATCGTTTTTTTAGCATAACTTTTGAAGTACTTTACTAAACTTTATAATTTTCAATAGCGACTTATGGGACCCCAAGACGGATCGAATGAGACCAATACGGTTCAAATCGGTTCAGCCAGTGCCGAGATAATCCAGTGCAAATTTTTTTGATCAACATCCCACCACACACACAGACATTTGCTTAGAATGTGATTCTGAGTCGATAAGTATACTTGAAGGTGGTTAAGAATTTCGGTTTTCGAGTGATTTTATAGCCTTTCCTCAGGTGAGGAAGGCAAAACTGTTTCAGTGAATGCTTTTTGTATTTTTTTAGGAGAGACATACCATTCCGCATTTTTCGTGAGTATTTCCTCAAAAATTTTGAACTCTTAGAAGTGGCGTGTATTTTTATTTCAGTTTGCGTTTGCAACATTAGAGTGTATTGTTGCTAAAATTTCTCCGTAATGCAACAAGAAAAAAAAACTGGACTAAATCAAATTTAAAATGTTGCAAAATGCTACTAGGGTGATTACATGCAATGCTTTTTTAAATATTATTTTACTTGATTATGCATAATAATTGAACTCATACTGTCACCGTTATGAAAACTCCAGGTTGCTTCGCAAACAGCAAAAATCTGGTTGACATTTTTCAATAACAGATTCCGGTCCCATCCCACGAACGAAACGGCACCACATTCTGGCTTCGATATTTAAATTCCTTCACCGAACAAAATTTACCTCCAGGCAGATTCCACCCAAACATTGGATACCACAGAACCCGGGTACGGCTTTCTGCAAAAAGGGGTTCGCTCGGACCGATTCCACTTCAGAACTGACGGACAAGTGAATGCTTTTGGTAAATCAACTCTTGCACAGATGGATGATGCTAAAACCACCGGTTCCAGGAAGCTCCCCCGGATCCGTTGAGTGATGCTGGTCACACCCGTGATGGACAGCTTAGCTCTTCGTCCGACGTAAGCTGACAGTAGCTTTCACGTTGGCTGGACCAGTAATTGGATTAGCAAAGTTGGGTACGATCGGTTAAATTAGAGGTGATTTGAGTGAAACAAGTTTTTGCGGAAAATCTGGTTGAAACTTTAAATTGTTTGTGAAGATTTTGATGAAATTATGAACGAGAAAAATATTTTGTCCTTAATTTCAACCAATTTTCCACCAACATTACACCGAATTTGACGCCATCGCGGTTGTGAAACAGATTCCAGATTGCTCGAGGCGAAATGGATAAAATTAAATTTCCGCATCGAGAGCCGCAAACGAGTGGCCACCATCGCCAGCTCGGCCAAGAATCTCTCGATATATTTACTCCGAATCTGCACTGCTCTGCAACTTTGTTGGCACGATGCATGAACATTGGTTCGCTCTGACAGGAACAAATCTATGCTATCATTTGAATGGCAGTTTGGATTCTTTGTTTCTGGGAAATTTCATTTTCGCATGTTTTCATCACAAATCAATCAGTTTTCTGTGTCTTTTGAATCTTGAAAATCAACAGTTGAATTTCATCAAAACATTTGTAATAACATTTGGGTTTTGAAATAATTGCTATAATGCTCACAAAGCTCCGTCAATTTCTTAGAAGCAAGCAAGAATGAACAGTGTTCTCAATAAAGTGAGATTGCCTTTGTTCATTTTGAGCTATGTTTGTGGAAACATTCAAATGTTGATTACCTAGCAGTGCTTGGTGAGAGAGATGACAAAATTAGGAGGAATTTTCAACTTTTTTTTAACGATTTTTGGAGTAGTTTGAAGTTTGTTTTCTCGCGTTTAATATTTTTTTTCCGCACAGAAAAAAAATCAATTCTCGTAATCGTGATTTCACGAATGTGAGAACCACGAAGGAATTTATTCATGAGTATGGTGCATTTGCACTATAAACGTGCATATATTCCTTCGTGGTTCTCGCATTCGTGAATTTAATTCACGATTTCGAGGATTGATTTTTTTCTGTGCGAACCACTTATTTTTTAAAGCTAGAAAAAAATGCATGGTCAATACCCGAATATTCTGACAATAAACTTGCATTACAAGCCTTTTCTTAAACAAGAAACCCAAAATTAAAACAATAACATCTCAGCACCCTCACAGCCTCATACGCCCTAACGTGACATAAAAGCCATAGACATTCTTCACCAAGGTGCCCGGGGCCTGGGGCTGGATAGCTTTGCCCAGAGTGCCATAATTCAATCTCGTCAGAATGTCAATTTTCAAACAACCCCCAGAAGTATGTTACAGCAGCAGCAGAAGCAATAACGTTGCGTTCTTTGTTGAGATTCTTTGGAGTTTTTTGTCTAATATTCGAGAATGGGCGTGATTTACGATACATTTTCTGATCGATTTATTGCTTTTCTATAGAGGAAAGGATGAGCGCGTTCTGAGGTTAATGTTGGCTTGTTGACCTTTGGGTAGGCCAAACCGGTGGGCTGTGGTTTGCTTTTAGGGGCGTGAACAATGTTTGATTGTTTGAGATATTTCATTTTTAAGTGCACCATAGTTTTCTTATTCGAATATTTAGGGGAGAGTGGGGAGACTTGATCCCCTTTTTTTGTATCGCACATAACTCTGTCAATTTCTCACAAAACTATAAACTTTTTGCATGAATTGAAAGCTTAAACATTCATCTATGTTTGGCTAATAAGGATATTTCATCAGATGAACTCTTCGAATCATGCCAAACGTTTTAAAAAAATATTTTAAACCGGCATTTTAAAAATGTTAGGGGTAACTTGATCCCTCTTTTAACATTTTGAAGAAATCTTAAGCAAAATGTTTCTTATTCATCCAAACTTTTAATTTTCTATAAGTTACAGCAATTTCACATAAAACCTGTAAGTTTGTGTTCAAAATATAACAAGTTTATTATGTTAAATATTTAAAAACTTAAAATATTATTTTTTAGACCAAAATTAAGCATGTTTACAAAAGCTGGAAATTTTTGTTTACGAAACTTTTGAAAAATGGTTCAAACTGCAGTAAGTTATGTACAACTATACTAAAGGAAACTATGTATGAAAACCCAGCTCAATTAATTAATCTTGAGGCTGATTCCAGTGACTTTAAAAATGCAGGGATCAAGTCTCCCTAAACGCACTTTTTTCAAACAATTGATTGTAAAAATAGTATGACGATAAATTTAACATCAAATGCGTAAGGGTTTTGGAGTTGATAAGTTTATCAAACAATTCATGTATAAAAAATATTTTTTTGAATAATTTTTGAGTGTTTCCTATACATATAAAAAAAGATCTCTTAGAAGTTTTTTGCAGCTCGTTTTAGAAAAATGTGTGTAACTGAATCTAAACATTTTTTATTTTTTTTCTTTGTTTTCTACAATGAGTTTTAGTTAATTTCGCACAACTTTCTAGAACAAAGCTAATTGTTTTACCCACATGCTGACGAGATACAGGCTTGGGATCAAGTGTCCCCGGGGATCAAGTCTCCCCACTCTCCCCTACGTTAGGGTTTTTTTTTTTGTATAAATATCGATCAGAATTTATTGGAAATAAATTTTCAAAGTAATGTTCTTTTTACAATTTTGAACTTAATTATTTTTACCAAGAGATTTAAAATTAGTTTTCATAAGTTGTATATTAAAAAAAATGATTTTTAAGTATTCAATTTTCTAGACCAGCCCACAAAAATAACAAAAACAACATTGAATCAAACTTTGAGCAATTCTCTACGAAATCGATCCTTTTTTAAATTTTAATTTTTGTATTTTTTTATTCGGCTGAAATTTTTATGGTGCTTTCTGTATGTCCCAAGAAGCCATTTTGCATCATTAGTTTGTCCATATTGTTTTCCATACGAATTCGGCAGTTGTTTATACAAAAATGATGTATTAAAATTCAAAAATCTGTATCTTTTGAAGATAATTTTCGATCGATTTGGTGTCTTGGGCAAAGTTGTAAGTATGGAAAAGGATTACACTGAAAAAAATATACAGGGTAAAAAAATGTGATTTTAAAGTAAACTTTTTGTCACTAAAACTTGATTTGCAATTTTTTTTATATGTTTTAGGGGACATTAAATGCCAACTTTTCAAATATTTCCAGGTTGTGCAAAAAATCTTCGACCGAGTTATGAATTTTTGAATCAATACAGATAGTTTTCAAAACATCGAAATTTTGGTCGCAATTTTCTTTACTTCATTTTTCGATGTAAAATCAAATTTGCATTAAAAAAGTACTTTAGAGCAATTCTCTGAGATTTCGGTCATTCGATTTTTTTTTGTATTTTTTAATCCGGCTGAAACTTTTTTGGTGCCTTCGGTATGCTCAAAGAAGCCATTTTGCATCATTAGTTTGTCCATATAATTTTCCATACAAATTTGGCAGCTGTCCATACAAAAATGATATGAGCAATTCTCTACGAAATCGGTCTTTTTTCTTCAATTTTAATTTTTGTATTTTTTAATCCGACTGAAACTTTTTTGGTGCCTTCGGTATGCCCAAAGAAGCCATTTTGCATCATTAGTTTGTCCATATAATTTTCCATACAAATTTGGCAGCTGTCCATACAAAAATGATGTATGAAAATTCAAAAATCTGTATCTTTTGAAGGAATTTTTTGATCGATTTGGTGTCTTCGGCAAAGTTGTAGGTATGGATACGGACTACACTGGAAAAAAATAATACACGGTAAAAAAAATTTGGTGATTTTTTTATTTAACTTTTTATCACTAAAACTTGATTTACAAAAAAACACTATTTTTAATTTTTTTTATTTTTTGATATGTTTTAGAAGGCATAAAATGCCAACTTTTCAGAAATTTCCAGGTTGTGCAAAAAATCATTGACCGAGTTATGAATTTTTTAATCAATACTGATTTTTTCAAAAAATCGAAATTTTGGTCGTAAAATTTTTCAACTTCATTTTTCGATGTAAAATCAAATTTGCAATCAAAAAGTACTTTAGTGAAATTTTGATAAAGTGCACCGTTTTCAAGTTATAGCCATATTTAAGTGACTTTTTTGAAAATAGTCGCAGTTTTTTATTTTTTAAAATTAGTGCACATGTTTGCCCAGTTTTGAAAAAAATATTTTTGAAAAGCTGAGAAAATTCTCTATATTTTGCTTATTCGGACTTTGTTGATACGACCTTTAGTTGCTGAGATATTGCAATGCAAAGGTTTAAAAACAGGAAAATTGATGTTTTCTAAGTTTCACCCAAACAACCCACCATTTTCTATCGTCAATATCTCAGCAACTAATGGTCCGATTTTCAATGTTAATATATGAAACAATTGTGAAATTTTCCGATCTTTTCGAAAAAAATATTTTCAAAATTTTCAAATCAAGACAAACATTTTAAAAGGGCGTAATATTGAATGTTTGGCCTTTTTGAAATGTTAGTCTTG
This sequence comes from Culex pipiens pallens, assembly GCF_016801865.2. Lineage (NCBI taxonomy): Eukaryota > Metazoa > Arthropoda > Insecta > Diptera > Culicidae > Culex > Culex pipiens. The sequence continues at coordinate 39,742,180 of NC_068939.1, forward strand.
ATTTGAAAATTTTGAAAATATTTTTTTCGAAAAGATCGGAAAATTTCACAAATGTTTCATATATTAACATTGAAAATCGGACCATTAATTGCTAAGATATTGACGATAGAAAATGGTGGGTTGTTTGGGTGAAACTTAGAAATCATCAATTTTCCTGTTTTTAAACCTTTGCATTGCAATATCTCAGCAACTAAAGGTCGTATCAACAAAGTCCGAATAAGCAAAATATAGAGAATTTTCTCAGCTTTTCAAAAATATTTTTTTCAAAACTGGGCAAACATGTGCACTAATTTAAAAAAATGAAAAACTGCGACTATTTTCAAAAAAGTCACTTAAATATGGCTATAACTTGAAAACGGTGCACTTTATCAAAATTTCACTAAAGTACTTTTTGATTGCAAATTTAATTTTACATCGAAAAATGAAGTTGAAAAATTTTTACGACCAAAATTTCGATTTTTTGAAAAAATCAGTATTGATTAAAAAATTCATAACTCGGTCAATGATTTTTTGCACAACCTGGAAATTTCTGAAAAGTTGGCATTTTATGTCCTCTAAAACATATCAAAAAATAAAAAAAATTAAAAATAGTGTTTTTTTGTAAATCAAGTTTTAGTGACAAAAAGTTAAATAAAAAAATCACCAAATTTTTTTTACCGTGTATTATTTTTTTCTAGTGTAGTCCGTATCCATACCTACAACTTTGCCGAAGACACCAAATCGATCAAAAAATTCCTTCAAAAGATACAGATTTTTGAATTTTCATACATCATTTTTGTATGGACAGCTGCCAAATTTGTATGGAAAATTATATGGACAAACTAATGATGCAAAATGGCTTCTTTGGGCATACCGAAGGCACCAAAAAAGTTTCAGTCGGATTAAAAAATACAAAAAAAATCGAATGACCGAAATCCTAGAGAACTGCTCATATGTGAAAATTAAAAAATCTGTATCTTTTGAAGGAATTTTTTGATCGATTTGGTGTCTTCGGTTGTCCCGCCCGTGTGGATCAATCGGACCGCGCACTGGACTCACAATCCAGAGGTCGCCGGTTCGAATCCCGCGGCGGGCGCTCTAAAATTCTTTGTGTAAATATGGGTATTCGGCGCCGTCGCTCCGTGCCATACTTTCATACACTTAGGAGCCCAGGGCGGCGAAGTCCTTGTAGATAAAAGGAAGACACTAGTGGTTGGTACTAGCAATGGTGGCCGACAGCTATAAAGTCAACTTCGTTTTTTTTCGTTTGGTGTCTTCGGCAACGTTGTAGGTATGGATATGGACTACACTGAAAAAAAAAAATGATACACGGTAAAAAAAAATTGGTGATTTTTAATTTAACGTTGTGTCACTAGATCTTAATTTGCAAAAAAAAAAACTATTTTTATTTTTTTTTTGATGATGATTGAGATGTCCTTTCCTTCAATCAAACATTCAATATTACGCCCATTTGAAATGTTAGTCTTGATTTAAAATTTTTGATAAAATTTTTTTCGAATAGATCGGAAAATTTCACAAATGTTTCATGTTTTAACATTGTAAATCGGACCTATAGTTGCTGAGATATCGACATTAGAAAATGATGGGTTGTTCGGGTGAGAATTAGAAAACATCAATTTTCATGTTTTTTAACCTTTGCATGGCAATATCTCAGCAACTAAGGGTCGTAACAACAAAGTCCGAAAAAGCAAAATATAGAGAATTTTCTCAGCTTTTCAAAAATATGGGCAAACATGGGCACTATTTTTAAAAAATGAAAAACTGTGACTGTTTCCAAAAAAGTTACCCAAAAATGGTTATAACCTGAAAACGGTGCACTTTATCAAAAATTCACTTTTTGATTGCAAATTCGATTTTACATCGAAAAATGTAGTTGAAAAAATTTTGCGACCAATATTTCGATTTTTTTGAAAATCTGTATTTATTCAAAAAATCATAACTCGGTCAAAGATTTTTTGCCCATTCTGGAAATTTCTGAAAAGTTGGCATTTTATGTCCTCAAAAAATAAAAAAAATTAAAAATAGTGTTTTTTTGCAAATCAAGTATTAGTGACAAAAAGTTAAATTAAAAATCACAAATTTTTTTTCACTGTGTATCATTTTTTTTCAGTGTAGTCCATATCCATACCTACAACTTTGCCGAAGACACCAAATCGATCAAAAAATTCTTTCAAAAGATACAGATTTTTGAATTTTCACATATCATTTTTGTATGGACAGCTGCCAAATTTGTATGGCAAATTATATGGACAAACTAATGATGCAAAAGGGCTTTTTTGGGTATACCGAAGGCACAAAAAAAGTTTCAGCCGGATTAAAAAATACAAAAATTAAAATTAAAGAAAAAAGACTGATTCCGTATTTCTTTTAATAAGTGTGCATGTTTGACCACCCTTGAAAACAGTATTTGTGAAGAGCTGAGAAAATTTTCTTTATTTTGCGTTTTTAAACTTTGTTTATGCGACCCTTAGTTGCTAAGATATTGCCATGCAAAGATTTAAAAATACAAAAAAATGTTTTTTAGTCTCACTCAAACAACTCTCGTTTTTCTTAAGTCGATATATCAACCCACTTTTTTCTATCGTCGATATCTCAACAACTAATGGTCCGATTTGCAATGTTGAAATATGAATCATTCGTGAAATTTTCAGATCTTTTCGAAAACAATATTTTCAAAATTTTCAAATCAAGACTAACATTTTAAAAGGGCGTTATACTAAATGTTTGGCCCTTTTAAAATGTAAGCCTTGATTTGAATATCACGAACGTTTCATATTTTAACATTGTAAATCGAACCATTAGTTGTTGAGATATCGACGATAGCATAAGTGGGTTGTTTGGGTGAGACTTAGAAAACATCAATTTTCCTGTTTTAAACCTTTGAGGATAAAAATATTTTTTTTTTCTAAAGTGGGCAAACATGTGCACTAATTTAAAAAAGTTAAAAACTGCGACCATTTTCAAAAAAGTTACCTAAAAATTGCTATAACTTGAAAACGGTGCATCTTACCAAAATTTTACTGTAGTGATTCAGAAATTCATAACTCGGTCAAAGATTTTTTTTGTAAATTTCTGAAAAGTTGGTATTTAATGTCCTCTAAAACATTTCAAAAAATAAAAAAAAAATAAAAAAAAAGAGTTGTTTAGCAAATCAAGTTTTAGTGACAAAAAGTGAAATTATTTTTTTTTTATTTTTAACCGTGCATCATTTTTTCAGTGTTGTCCTTATTCATACCTACAATTTTGCCGAAGACACCAATTCGATCAAAAAATTCCTTCAAAAGATACAGATTTTTGAATTTTCGTATATCATTTTTGTATGGACAGCTGCCGAATTTGTATGAAAAAATATATGAATCAACTACTAATGCAAAACGTAAAAGTATAACTTTTCGATACAAGTGATAAAGGAGATGGTTAAAAATTCTGTAATGTACTATAATTTTTGGTGATAAAAAGTATACTGGGTTTGTAAGTATTTTTTTTTCTTCATATTTTGAGTAATTTTTTTAGGTTCAAATGTTGATTCAGTTTTTATGTTTTTTAGTTAAAATATATATTTTTTTTAATTATTGATTCAAAATAATTTAGCAACACATTTGTCTTCTGAGCAAAAAGCTGTTATTTGAACAAACCATACTAACGCAAGGCATTCAACTTAGTTATTGCTCTACAGGAATGCACTCTAACTAGGAAGGAAATTGAAACTTGTTCATCTGCTACTAACTTGTTTGAGTGTGTGTGTGTGTGTACATTGCGAGGAAAATTAATTTTCTCCTCGTCGCAGGCTTATTACGTCGTTAGTGGTTGTGGTCAGTTATAACAGAGTCCCGGCACATACACATTCACACTTAGGGGACGTTTGATGTTTTCAAATGGTCACTGCTCAAAGTGATTTGAAAACTTTTTCTTTTGGAATATCCATCAAGAATTAATTGTATTGGAAATAGAGAACTTTTGAAAAAATAACTTAAAGGTAACTTTAAATGAAATGTTTAAGTAAAAATATTGCATTTTGAAATGGAAATCATCGTCACATTCCCAATAAAGATCCACAAAACTTCTGTCCTTTCAAAGTGACCACCAAAAAGTTTTTTGCGTGATATTTAGTACACCACATCCTGCCTGCCATATTGGCATACTGCTGTGTGTGTGAGTCCATTTCTTCCATTGTTTGTGGCGGCGGGCAAAGTTTGCCACAGCCCCGGCCACAGAGGTCAGTCTTTATTGGAAAAGTTGGCAACAAAAAGCTGCTGTGCGGTCCCAGCTGCTGTTGTTTGCCCCCACCCTCAGTCAATACACATACACAAAGAAGTGCAAAAAGTTTGTGGTTGTGTGCAAGTCTATTGTTCCAGCGGGTCCTGTCAATTTGAGCCAATAGTATGGTATATTGAGTCTTTTATGGTGTACGGCTAACAAAAGGGGACGGGGAGCGCAAAGTTGAAAAGGACAACAGAAGAAACACAAAAAAATGGAAAACAAATATCAACTTTGTGATGAAGGAAAAGACAAAAGATTTTGCTTCTGCTGGCAGAAAAAAAGTTAATTATGTCTAGCTTATAAGTTAAATCGTTTTTTTTCACACCATGAATCAACTTCAACATAACCTTAAACATTCTGAAAGCTCACAATGTCCTCAAACCCACAACGCAACAAGTGAATCAGTAACATAACCTCAAACCATCACCACAACAGCACGCCGTCGAGGCTTTATTGAATTGAGTGTTGGAGCTGGAGATTAGATTTATTCGCGACAATCAGCATTCCCCACATCGGGGTCTGCGCTGGACCGCTGAATGCAAAAAGTCGGAGGAAGGCGCAAGACCTACGGGGATCTATTTATATCCCACTCGTTGGTGAAGCCATGGTGAATAATTCATGATACGATGTGGACAGAACGACCTGCTGACGCAGTTGATAACCAGGCCTCTAACATCAAAAGTAGGGATAATGCTGAGTACATAGACTGTAGGAAGGTGCTATTCATGGAAGATATTTTTCATTGAAAACCTCTAAGAATACCGTTCGTTCTCGATGGAATGAACTTTAATAGAAATATCCTATTTTCGAGTTAAGCCAGCAATTTCTCCTAATTCAAGGACAATTAATCTGGCCTTTTGCCGGAATTTGTGCTATGATTTACGTAAACCGAGCACGAAAGCTCGTTCCCGGTTAATCCCTTCGTTAGAGGGGAGAAAGCTTGAACGGTCCTGCGAGCACGTATGCACATCCTGACGAAGATTTACCTTTGGACAAATGAACTGTACTGATGTTGAGCGGGTAGTGTTCAGCGTGGAGCTGAAAGATGACAAATTAGATGAAAATACGAATTGTGTGACGAGATTTGCCCCAGGATCAGGGAAGCTCAGTCGTCGATCCAGGTTCAGGACGAGGGCGATGTCGGGTAGCCGTAGCGTGTTATGCGTCAATCAAACGAGGGATTACGTACACTAGCGGATCGGGGATTAGTTTGATAGGCAGAGGGATGATGGGAACGGGATGCTGGGCTGATGTGATTCGATAGAGTTGTTTCGCTCATGTGTCGAGGTTGAGTTCAGTTGTCAACGCATTTGTAACTTTAAATGGTGGGTTATTCTACGCCAACTTACACAAAATATTCTTCGATGTGCGTGAAATTTTAACTAAAAGGGGTAGTTTCTGTCCCTGATCAAGAATCCGAGCTGGGTAATTCTCTACCAACTCACACGAAATCGGGAAAAGTTGCCCCGACCCCTCTTCGATTTGCGTGAAACTTTGTCCTAAGGGGTAACTTTTGTCCCTGATCACGAAACCGAGGTCCGTTTTTTGATATCTCGTGACGGAGGGGCGGTACGACCCCTTCCATTTTTTAACATGGGAAAACAGAGGTGTTTTTTCAATAATTTGCAGCCTGAAACGGTGATGAGATAGAAATTTGGTGTCAAAGGATCTTTTATGTAAAATTAGACGCCCGATTTGATGGCGTACTCAGAATTCCGAAAAAACGTATTTTCATCGAAAAAAACACTAAAAAAGTTTTAAAAATTCTCCCATTTTCCGTTACTCGACTGTAAAATTTTTTGGAACATGTCATTTTAAGGGAAATTTAATGTACTTTTCGAATCTTCATTGACCCAGAAGGGTCATTTTTTTCATTTAGAACAAAATTTTTCATTTTAAAATTTCGCGTTTTTTCTAACTTTGCAGGGTTATTTTTTAAAGTGTAACATTGTTCTACAAAGTTGTAGAGCAGACAATTACAAAAATTTTAATATACAGACATAAGGGGTTTGCTTTTAAACATCACGAGTTATCGCGATTTTACAAAAAAAAAAGTTTTGAAAAAGTTACTTTTTGTGTTTCTCTTTGTTTCGTCGTCCGTGTCTTTCGCGGGTGACCATGAACGGCCATGATCGATGACGACCAACATTTTCAAAACTTTTTTTTCGTAAAATCGCAATAACTGTTGATGTTTTTAAGCAAGCCCCTTATGTCTGTATATTACAATTTTTGTAATTGTCTGCTCTACAACTTTGTAGAACATTGTTACACTCTAACAAAAACCCTGCAAAGTAATAAAAAACACGAAATCTTAAAATGAAAAATTTTGTTCTAAATGAAAAAATGACCCATCAGGGTCAATGAAGATTCGAAAAGAACATTAAATTTCCCATAAAATGACATGTTCCAAAAAATTTTACAGACGAGTAACGGAAAATGGGAGAATTTTTAAAACTTTTTTAGTGTTTTTTTCGATGAAAAATAGGTTTTATCGGAATTCTGAGTACGCCATCAAATCGGGCGTCTAATTTTACATAAAAGATCCTTTGACACCAAATTTCTATGTCATCACCGTTTCAGGCTGCAAATTATTGAAAAAACACCTCTGTTTTCCCATGTTAAAAAATGGAAGGGGTCGTACCGCCCCTCCGTCACGAGATATCAAAAAACGGACCTCGGGTTCGTTATTAGGGGCAAAACTTACCCCTTCGGACCTTCCATTTGCATCGTTGCTTGGAGGGCACGCCGACGGGTCTATTATGAAAGTCCTTCTCATGGCAACGTAGCTCGGGAGGCATCGAAAAGCCAATAACTAATCCCGTGATGTTTGAAAGATATGCTGAGGATTCAATGGCCTCAGGCGGTGTCAACAAGTATATAGCGATAAACTATGTGCTTGATGAGTCTGCAACTTCAACTATCAGACTAACATTCCTCCCTTTTGTTGAACTGCTGGCTTCTTGGGAGGGCGCCGTTATTGACATATAACGTAGAGATCTTCAGAGAACAATGGTTGGCTCCCTGTGGTCATATCTGATTCATTGTTTAACTCAGCTGATTTGTCAATAATGGAGTTGCAGCTCATTGGCAGGCAACCATGCTTATGCTCAATCCGAATATTTTTATTTTCAAAATTATTTATATGGGACCATCCACAAATCACGTTTTGGAATCTCAGACCTCCCCCTTCACTCCTTTCCCCCTCGTGAACAATTTTCATATAGAACAAATATTGTTTTTGTATGGAGCGTGGACAATCACCGCTCCCCCCTCCCCCCTTCCTCTAAGTTTTCCAATGTGGTTAATGGATGGTCCCTATGTTTTAGAGCAGGGGTGCCCAACCTTTTGGCCCTGCGGGCCAGATCTGATTTTTCTGATGAAATGGCGGGCCGGAACTAATGTTTGACAAAAGTTGAAAAAGAAGACAATATTTTTTCATAATATAATTTTGAAAAGGTTCTTTTAAACTAAACAAATCAATAAACTAGTATAAGGCTTTCTAGTCAGAAATTTACCAACACATTCAAAGTATGTTTACATGACAGCTGGACGTTTGTTTGCATCAGGTTTCCTATCTCTTTCTACCAAAAGTTTTTTGTCAGGCGACTTCTAGCTGTTTTTTTTTGACTGACTGCTCGATATGTCAGCCAATATACTTCGCAGGGCTGTGACAGCTACAGCTCGATCATTGTTTGCATCAGGACATTGTGACGAGGAGTTCGTAATTTTTGAGTTAAATTATATTTTTTTCACTGGGCCTAGAAAGCCTTATTGCAAATAAGATTCTTAGTTTTAGGAAAAAAAAAATATCTGTAAAAAATGTGTATTATCATCATTGATTATAAAAAATATCAAAAATTCATTGGTCGTTGCAAATTTTTCAAAAGCTTAATTTCTCCAACACAACAAGATATTTCAAAAATCAATGAGGCATTATAAAATTTATTAAAACTAAATTTGGATTAATCACCTTACAAACAAAAACTCTTTTTACGATGTTGTTCAAATTTATAACAAAATATTTCAAAATGGTTTTAAAAATGTTGAAAAATGTATATTGAACAGTTTAAAATTCGTTACTTCTCAAATTTCAGTAATCTATTGAAATTTATGAAAAAAATAAAGTTTTGTTCCCTAATTTATTGACTCATTTTGATATGTGTTTTGTTCATAAATGAAAAAAATATTTGCAGTTATCTTTCTTTTCAGTATGAATTATTTGCTTTTTAACGGTTGTTCTCAAAAATTCCAATATTTTTTGCTTACTCATTTATCAAAAAATAAATTTGAATCATGTTCTTCAAAACAGAAATGCATCAATTTGTAGTAAAGAGAGTAAAAACTGAAAGAAGTTTTAATTTAGTGTCTTTTTATACATTTTTTGACAATAAATCTATATTTCAACGAATTGGATAATTTAGTTTTCCTGTGCCATTTTTCAGTTTAATATTTAATATAAAAATGATAAGAATTAATTCAACACTTAGTATAAAAATGATAAGAATTAATTTCAATTATAAAGAATGTTAGATTTTGAAAAACAAAAAACTAAATTCAAATAAATGTTGGAACAGCAACATTTTATTGCAAAAGCAAAAAAAAAAAACAAGCATAATGTTTCTTATTTAATTTTATTTCAATAATTTTATTTTTTTTTTGTTTTCCTCAGCTGTTAGACACGTGGCGTCGCGGTGTTCATCAAGCATTCATAGCATGCTAAGGAAAATTTGATGCTTTTCTGGGGAAAACCGTTGGTTCCGAAAACTCCGGATGTGTGACCTCACTGAATAGGCCGCAACGATATGTGAAAAACAACAACGGCTTGTGAGCACTCACTGAATAGGCCCTACCAGCTTGTGACCTCACTGAATAGGCCGCAACGATATGTGAAAAACAACAACGGCTTGTGAGCACTCACTGAATAGGCCCTACCGGCTTGTGACCTCACTGAATAGGCCGCAACGATTTGTGAAAAACAGCAACGGCTTGTGAGCACTCACTGAATAGACCTTTCCGGTTTGTGACCTCACTGAATAGGCCGCAACGATATGTGAAAAACAACAACGGCTTGTGAGCACTCACTGAATAGGCCCTACCAGCTTGTGACCTCACTGAATAGGCCGCAACGATATGTGAAAAACAACAACGGCTTGTGAGCACTCACTGAATAGGCCCTACCGGCTTGTGACCTCACTGAATAGGCCGCAACGATTTGTGAAAAACAGCAACGGCTTGTGAGCACTCACTGAATAGACCTTTCCGGTTTGTGACCTCACTGAATAGGCCGCAACGATATGTGAAAAACAACAACGGCTTGTGAGCACTCACTGAATAGGCCCTACCAGCTTGTGACCTCACTGAATAGGCCGCAACGATATGTGAAAAACAACAACGGCTTGTGAGCACTCACTGAATAGGCCCTACCGGCTTGTGACCTCACTGAATAGGCCATAACGATTTGTAAAAAACATCAACGGCTTGTGAGCACTCACTGAATAGGCCCTACCGGCTTGTGACCTCACTGAATAGGCCACAACGATTTGTGAAAAACAACAACGGCTTGTGAGCACTCACTGAATAGGCCCTACCGGCTTGTGACCTCACTGAATAGGCCGCAACGATTTGTAAAAAACAGCACGGCTTGTGAGCACTCACTGAATAGGCCCTACCGGCTTGTGACCTCACTGAATAGGCCACAACGATTTGTGAAAAAACAACAATGGCTTGTGAGCATTCACTGAATAGACCCTTCCGGTTTGGGACCTCACTGAATAGGTCGCAGCGGTTTGTGAAAAACAACAACGGCTTGTGAGCACTCACTGAATAGGCCCTACCGGCTTGTGACCTCAGTGAATAGGCCGCAACGATTTGTAAAAAAACAGCAACGGCTAGTGAACATTCACTGAGGGCCTATCTGGCTCGAGAACATGCTGAAGGGCCGAAATCAACAAGGGCTTACGAAAAGTCGCTGAAAATCTGGGATTGAAAGGAATTGCTGAGGAGCCAAGATGGTTTTGGCTTGAGGAAACCTGCTGGAAGTTTTAATTTGGTGGTAACGTTTTAATATATGAGATCTTAAAGAACAAACAAAACGGGAAGTGTAAATAGAAGAAAGAATAACATAAATCATTGAAAAAGGGGTAACAAGTAATGTTTGGCGAATCTAAAGCTTGAAGGAGGAGTGTATCTAGTCTTCAGGAAATGTGTGTCAAAATGAGAAGCAAGAGCCGGGACCGTCGGATGGGAAAGTAATTGTTGGCCCCGACCTAGCCTAGAGGTTGGTTCGTTAGCTCAGTTCAGGTAGTCGTCTCCCTGGAAAAAAGGCCTGCTAGTTGAACTCGCAATTCAGAGGTCGGCAGTTTAAATCCCGGGTGGAGGAAAACTTAAGTGTAAAAAGAAGTTTGGATTGCGCACACCTAGTTTCGAGTAGGAATCTCGCAATAGAGAACACCAAGGTAATGGTGTAGAACGAACAATTTGATTTTTTTTAATGAGAGGCACCAGAGTTGCTGTACTTTTTTTCTGGAGAAGGGGGGAGATGTGTGGGCCCATATAGCGCCCCCCTGTCAGTGAGCCCCAATATGTGTGCACAGACATCAGCCCCCTGGAATACGCATGTCAACACACACAGCCGTCAGTGCGCGGGTCCAGCCTTCTCAGTTCCTGGGTGGCAGTCAAACGGTCTGGCCGCATCTCGGCCACGTCCGGAATCCCGGCACGTGGGTAACACAGTCTCCACAGGATGTATTGCCGTTGAGCTCGATGGGGGTTGACCGAATCGACCTGGTCTCTTCGGAAAAATTGTTCTCCAGACGATTCCGCTCATTTCTGGCAATCCTAGAAGTTTCTACATGCTTTCCCCAGGCCTGTAGGAGCGAATGAACGAAAATTCAAAATTTCCCATAGTAATTTCCATGTAAACTTGAACCCGCTTGAGACAAGCCAGTTTTCAATCAAATGAGCTGAAATTTTGTGTGAGAGTCCCTTTGGGTATGCCCTACAAGGGGAACCACACCAGAACTTGATCTGAGAACTTTTCAAAATCCGTACCCACCCTAATAGGGAAAGCGTGACAAAGGGGTGGAGGGGTAAATTTTGGCAGATTTTAGCGTGACGTACTTTATGGATTAAGCCTAGGTAAAAACCATAACAATATTCATATCAGGATAAATTAATACATAATTAATTTCGCATTATTTTAAGCGAAATAATTATAATTAACCAGCAAAGTGTTCATGGTAAAATGAAACATGAAACCATAATTCCAATCGAACCCCCCATAAAAGTCTATTTTAACATCGCCAATAAGTGAAGCCACTGATTCAATTCGTGGGTTTTCCCCCCCAACCACACCAAAGAGCGATCGTGTACTTTTTTTTTCAAATTAATTTTCCACCCTGACCATGGCTGGAGGCAATTTTCCGCTCAGAATTTCCACGAAAAGTGAAAAACCACACCAGCACTAATAAGATTGCATCGCGGAGCTCTGATGCGCACCAACTGGTGGGTGAGTTTTTCTCCCCCTCCCTGAGCAGGAGATGCAACAGGTTCTGCGGAAAATTGTTGAAAGTGGAAGAAAGAGCAAGACATAAAGTGCGCCGACAAATGGCATCATATAATTTCTAATCCTGTGCCGAGGAATTGTTGTGTGGTGGGGGTTATTTGTTTGCTCAGTTTGTGGGAAGGGGTTTAACCCTCGAGTGACCAAAATATTTTTTTATCATTTAAAATTTTATTTGTAAATTTAAATTTAATACAACGAATATTAGAGAAAAAAAGGTTTCCCGACAGCAAAAAATTTTTCATAGATTGAACCGAGAAAATACTCTCTGATGAATGAAAAAACTGAGTAAATAATTTGCACCTGAAAATTGAGAATATATACCATGGAAGAAATTCTGCACCCCCAACTAAGCTCCAACAAGACTCTGCCAATTTTCTTTTTTCAATTATGTCCTGCCACCACCACTATCAACAGGTGCGTTCGACCTAAGAATGTATAGAAGTGTGTGTGTGTGCCTTTGTTGGTGTGATTTGAGGCAACAGGTTGCACTTTCCCTTTGTTGTTATTGTAGGAAAAGGAAAGAAATATGACTGTTTACTTGGGGTTCCATTTCTCATCAACTTTTTTTTTATTTTTCATTGGCCGCAGTAAGTGGTCTAGTTAGGTGAGAATAGTAAAGTGTGCTTTCATTGAATTGTTTTTCACTTTCCACTTGGTTGAGTTGATTACTTTTCTCTTGAGCTTGTCTGATTGGACTTGGACTTGGACTTGGACTTGGACTTGGACTTGGACTTGGACTTGGACTTGGACTTGGACTTGGACTTGGACTTGGACTTGGACTTGGACTTGGACTTGGACTTGGACTTGGACTTGGACTTGGACTTGGACTTGGACTTGGACTTGGACTTGGACTTGGACTTGGACTTGGACTTGGACTTGGACTTGGACTTGGACTTGGACTTGGACTTGGACTTGGACTTGGACTTGGACTTGGACTTGGACTTGGACTTGGACTTGGACTTGGACTTGGACTTGGACTTGGACTTGGACTTGGGCCCATTCGAAACTTTTAACTACAATGTCAACTTCACCCTGGCGAAACAAAGTTTCGAACTCACGTTTTGCCGGCAACTATTTTTCATCGCAAATTGATTCTGATTGTGCGGTCGATTGGCTGACTACTGTTGAGAAGGAGTAAGTTTTCGCCACTTGCCGAGTCAGCTGTTGGGTGTAGTTTGAATGGATTTTGTAGGGATGTTTATAAAAAATGATAAAATTTGTATTATTAGAAGAAAGGCAAATTTAATTCTAATAAAGACAGCTAAAATTTGAACAACAACTTTAAGACATCCCTACAACCAACCTGCACTTAGTATTGGCAACAAACAAAAGTTTATATCGACACAGGAAACGGAGAATCAAGTCGAGAGAAACTTTTCCGTTTCCTGTTCGATACTCTTTCTTCGTAAACAGCAGCAAATAATGATGCCGGGTTAAAAATAAACTAAATTTATGTGCATTGCAATGCTGCAATATTAAACTCGTTCCAGTTCTCAACTGGAGGGGGTCATTTAATTTGTATCGACATCATTTTAATTTTAAAATTGAATTTTCCACCTCTATTGTGCAACTCACTGGAAACCACCAGAAGCAATTAAACTTGACTAGAACCAGCCACGACAACATCACCCAACCCTGCTTGGCGCCCGACCAGCAAAGCAATTAAGTCATTAAACGTTGTTTTAAGAGTTAAAATCGCTGGCGCTGAGATGTGAACATTATCTGCGCGTTCCCCTTTTGCACTATACGAAGTGGGCACGTGCCACCCACCACGTACCAGCCTGTGGAGGGTGGTTGACAGTGAATTTTCTCATTTTCTCGTGGGTGGGATGTCTCTTTTGAAAGTACGCTTCAATGAATGTATTCTTCAATGAGGGGATAATTGCTTGCTTTTCAATTCAGATTTTTTTTTAATTCATAGAAAACCAAATTGGAGAAATGGAGTCATAATTTGATCATTTTTTTGTAAGTTTGTGTTAAATTTATATTACCTCACAAACCAAGGCCGATGATAATTTTATTACAAATTTTGCACTCTCCTCCTCCACAAATTTCAAATTCAAATAAAAAACAGAAAGCAAAAAAATCTATAAAATTACATTAACCAATAAAATGCGTACAATCAATTAAACCCTCTACTGTCCAAATTTTTTTTCGAAATTTTTTTTTCCAGTGTTCAGGAGGTCATTTTGAGCAACTTTTCAATTTTTTACATTTTCTGCTATAGAATGGCACCATCATCATTTTAATTGCAAAAAATGCGTAGAGACATAGTCTGAGATACAACAAAAACTACTGCATACTTCTTTTCACTGGAAATATAGGAACTGTTGATTAAAAAAAAACAGCCAGAGTTGACCCCTGAAAAAAAGACATTTTTAAAAACATTGGCAAAGTCCCATAAAACAAGTTATACTGGAGGTACCCTTTAATTTTCTAAAATTTTAAGAGTTCTTCTTTCCAATGCTTTTAAAAAATCGCAAATTGGTTGAAAAATGTATTTTTGGCGGGGTCAGGTTGTAGAGGGTTTAGCTATTGAAAAAATATTGTATGACGTTCATTTGAGCATTTTAAATAAAATATGGCACTTTTTGGCTTTTTAACAAGTTTTGAATTGTGGACCACAGATCTGAAAAAAGACGTGATTCATCAATATTTTGTAAATTTTAATCGGCAGTACTATTGTGTCAATGTATAAATCATTTTGTGATTACGCTTGTTTTAAAATAACTCAAAGCAAATCAAAAAGAACTTTTAATAAAATTTTGAAAAGTTTAAAAAGTTTGATAACTTAAATTAAGAAAATGTTGATGAAGAGCATTATTTTAATCTTCTCAAATTTTCATGATTTTTTCAATGAACGTAATTTTGAATTGGATAACGGACTGCATTTTCGGATTCGTTGGATAATTTTCCACCAGGAGAATGTAAAATAACTTGGTTATTAATAAATATTGTGTGAAGGGTGAAGGTAATCCGTGATTTTCTTGCCGCGAAATTTAAAATATTAGATTGTAAATCACTTCTCAATGCGTTTAAACTTAAATTTTCCACTCAAATAATGCACAAAATTTTCAACAATTATTTTGGATGCAGTTTCTTATAAAAAAAACTCTTGATTAATATTTGATATTACATTTCCACAAAAATTTCTTTTTTCCACACAATTCCGAATAAATTGTAAAATTATATTATTTAACACTGCAAAAAAGAAAACTAAACTTTTTTATTTATCAATATCTTTGTAAAGTTGATTCAAATTACGATGAAATAGTTGCAAATTTGCAAAGCATTTTGAAATGTATTTTATGTAATTTTCTGAAATCTCAAAAAAAAAATAGCTGAAGCATAAATTCAAGTGACGGTTAGTCTATATCTATTTAATTGTTTAAAAAAAATGTGTTGGGGGGTATTATTTTGTATCTTGAACTAATGCTTTTCAGACACTTTTCGGATTATAATGATGTCACTAGTGTACCGCGGAATTCCGATTTTTTGCCGTTCTAGTTATGTCCATTATTTCTAGTTATGTGATTTGAAACATAAACAATACCAAACCATGTTATTCCAAGGGTAAAATAATACCTCAAAATAGAACCATTTCAATACCAAGTTGAGGTCTTCTGGATTTTTGAACATTGCTTGAATACCAAAACTTGGTATTGCCATGGTTTTAATTTTAGGTATTCCCGCGCCCTTGGAAAATCATATTTTGTATTCCTGTGGTCTTCCACATACATGATTTTGGTATGATTTGATGGTATTTTACCATCTATTACTGGGCAACCAAGATCACATTTTGGTCACTGATATTTGCACAAGTAATACCAAAATTTGGTATTTTCATACCATTTTTAGTGCAGCAGTTGCAGTTAGTGAAATAACGGAAATTATTCATATGCAACAGCCAAATCTACTCACCTGATGATTCCATGTTGTTCTTAGTGATATTCTTCACCACACCGAATGCATTTGTCATTGATGAACGGCCTGTGCATGAAGTTCTTGAAGATTCTGAAAAATAACAAGATTGAAAAATAAGTGTTATTAAAATAAAACTGGATTGAAATTCACCAAAATTCAATAATCTTTCGATTGACTCCCGTGTGGATCAATCGGACAGCGCACTGGCTCACAATCCAGAGGTTGCTGGTTCGAATCCCGCGGCGGGCGCTCTAAAATTCTTTGTGTAAATATGTGTATTCGGCGCCGTCGCTCCGTGCCATACTCTAGTACACTTAGGAGCCCAGGGCGGCGAAGTCCTTGTGGTTAAAAAGGAAGACACTAGTGGTTGGTACTAGCAATGGTGGCCGACAGCTATAAAGTCAATTAAAGAAATGTCCAAATTTATGAAAATCTTCGGTTGAACAAATTTCATGTAAAATGTTAAAACTTTTGATTCGTGCTTTGATTTCAGTTTAAAATGCATTTGAATCGATAATTTTATAAACATAACTAGTTTAAAAGACCGTTTGAAAGTTAAAGTCAATTTAAAACACAAGGCGATTGTTTTGTTTTGTAAAATTTTCGTTTTACATTACATTAATTATAATAGTAAATTTGATACGGTTAACTGGAACGCCCAACGCCTGTCCAACTTACACGGTCGCCCAAGCCTCCCAAAAAAGGTGGAACGGTACCTTCAACTCGCTGGTTCTCGGGTATCACTACACCAATTGGGACGATTCTTGTTTCCAGTGATTTGTAAGAATGTCTAGATGATCCTAACATTTTGCAGAACTTGATTAGAACAAATCTGTAATTTCTTCGGCCGAAAACATCGTTCCACCTTTTTTAAAACGACAGCCTTAGCGGAATTTCCGCCGAATTTTTTTTTACACGCAAAAAAAGTTGGAACGATGTTTTTGATCGCTTAATTTACAGATTTGAGCAAAGTTGTAGGATCATCGAGACATTCTAACAAATCACTGGAAAAAAGAATCTTCTTGATTGGCTGAGTAATGCCCGAGAACCATTGAGTTGAAGTTACCGTTCCAATTTGATACCTTTCTTACGCTTGTATTCACAATCAACCTTTCTGAGCTTTGCTATGATGGTGATAAATCTTAGCCCTAATATACTAATTTTCTGAGATCTGGTTGATAGCCATTTTAAAATGGCTTGAGTGCTTTTAGTATGAGTTAGGGTAACCAAATCTTTAGAGTCTATGGTCTATGGTTGATCCGGACATCATTTTCATCAAAATCTCTGTGATCCGTCTTCCTGAAAGTAACAAAAAAAGCATTACTCCATAGAAAACAAGATAGAAAAAGATAAGATAATTAAGAGATATTTCTTACGGACTTATTATAAATTATTCCCATTTTGTTTAGCTAAACATATCAAGCTTGGCTATTATTTATACAAATAATAACTTTTTCGATCTAAAATTCAGATTATCCAAAGGCTTTTATGTTGCCCCTGTTCGCATATATGTCCCATATGTATTAACATCATTATTGAGTTATTGATGCAGTTTATTTTTAAATCCTGTGCTCTTTCAGAAAAGCCCAATACATCCAGTACTTGGTTCTAGAAATCAGGATGAAATCCAGTTTTTTCGTGAAACTTAACACGTAACTTTAAGGAGGTTATAGACTAGTTCAAACAAACAATTAAACTTTTTGACGGGTTGGCAGTTGGCCTGCTCTGTTCGTTTGCATGCATTTGTCTGCAGAAACGTCAGCCTGTATAAATTTGGTTTTATGTGCAAGTTTGGCCAACTGTCAAACACAAAAAAGTGCGAGATTTTTAGTTTGTTTGCCATAGTCTAATAGATTTTTTAAGTGTGGGACAAACTTTTTTCAGCTTGCTGTTTTTGCATTTATGGAACTTTGGATAATCGAAACATTAGGAATTTTGTTTTCGTATTTTTTTTCATTTTCTATCCTTTTTAACGTCAAATTAGAATTCTGCGAAAATTTGAATAGTTGGTTGCCTATTATATTATGAAATTCGTATTTTTTAATAATAATAATAAATTATCCCCGCTATTTTGGTCGTCATCTAGAATTAAAAATTCTGAATCTCTTTAGAGTAGTTCCGGGGCTTTAACTCGACAATCAAGAATATAACACCAAACACAATACATTTTCGTGATTAATTATCCGAAATGATTTTTTTATTTTCAAGAACGTAAATTGAGGCTGAACTGAAAGGTCACAGTTGATGTTTAACCGTTCGTGGTAATTAAATTTAAAGGCACACATCAAAAGGTTCAGTTGAAGGGTTCTTTACCAAAAATATATGCATTTACAAACCAAATCCTGACAATAGAGGTTTCTACGTGCGCATGTATTGCGTGTACGTACACAAAAAAGATTGAGGTTAAATTTTGTCCGGCCAGCAAAATCAGATGGTGCGCTAGTGTGCGTACGCGAAACGTCATAAAGCTCTATAAAAAAAATTCTTTGTTGGAAATAATTTTATATGCAATACTTCAGAGGATTAATACAAATTATATCCCTAGTTCCAGTTATTGTAGAAAAACTTAATTGATTCTAAAACAAATTTCGGTACCCCGAGCAGGGGTAAATAACACGGGAATACCAAATTTTGGTATTACTTGAGCAAATAACAGCGACCAAAATGTGCCCTTGGTTGCCCAGTAATAGATGGTAAAATACCATGAAATCAGACCAAAGTCTTGTATGTGGAAGGGCACAACAATACCAAACCATGTTATTCCAAGGGTAAAATAATACCTCAAAATAGAACCATTTCAATACCAAGTTGAGGTCTTCTGGATTTTTGAACATTGCTTGAATACCAAAACTTGGTATTGCCATGGTTTTAATTTTAGGTATTCCCGCGCCCTTGGAAAATCATATTTTGTATTCCTGTGGTCTTCCACATACATGATTTTGGTATGATTTGATGGTATTTTACCATCTATTACTGGGCAACCAAGATCACATTTTGGTCACTGATATTTGCACAAGTAATACCAAAATTTGGTATTTTCATACCATTTTTAGTGCAGCAGTTGCAGTTAGTGAAATAACGGAAATTATTCATATGCAACAGCCAAATCTACTCACCTGATGATTCCATGTTGTTCTTAGTGATATTCTTCACCACACCGAATGCATTTGTCATTGATGAACGGCCTGTGCATGAAGTTCTTGAAGATTCTGAAAAATAACAAGATTGAAAAATAAGTGTTATTAAAATAAAACTGGATTGAAATTCACCAAAATTCAATAATCTTTCGATTGACTCCCGTGTGGATCAATCGGACAGCGCACTGGCTCACAATCCAGAGGTTGCTGGTTCGAATCCCGCGGCGGGCGCTCTAAAATTCTTTGTGTAAATATGTGTATTCGGCGCCGTCGCTCCGTGCCATACTCTAGTACACTTAGGAGCCCAGGGCGGCGAAGTCCTTGTGGTTAAAAAGGAAGACACTAGTGGTTGGTACTAGCAATGGTGGCCGACAGCTATAAAGTCAACTTCGTTTCGATTGACTCGTTTTTCAAAGTATTTGGTTTTTTTAAAGTTATTTTAGCGCAAAATTTATTATCTTGTCCAAATTGGTAAAAAAAATCCCATAGTTTCAGAGAAAATTGATGAAACCTTTCAATACCATAATAATACCAAAATGTGCCATCCTGACTTAGAAAATTTTCCACAATTTCAAGTCATTTCTGTAGGGGGTATATCAAAAATGTTTAAAATCAAGTTCGAAATTTCCGGTTTTCAATGAAAGCATTCGCTTTGAGACATCATTTTAGTGCAAAATTAATTATTTTGTCAAAATTGGTCAAAATTTTCCCATAGTTTCAGAGGAATTTGATAAAATACTTTAATACCAAAATAATACCAATATGTGGTGTTCGACCATTGACAAATTCTGCAATTTTGCAATATTAAAACAATACCTTAAATTGGTATGATACCACATTTTGCTCTTGCATAATCCTCAAGACAAATTTTAAAGGGTCCAGGAATACCAAAATTTGGTATTGATACCAGAGAAAGGTATTATTACGCATTTCCCTTGTTATTTACCCATGCTCGGGACACCAAGCTCTGAATGATTCGTGTGGGAGCGGCCGTGGCTGACTGGTTACGGTGTTCGCTTTGTAAGCGAATGGTCCTGGGTTCGATTCCCATCTGCTCCCAACGAGAAAGTATAGGAAATATAAATCTTGAAACTCTGAACATGAACGAAAAATCAAAGTCACTCCAGTCGGGGTTCGATCCCCCGTACTTTGGATTGGTAAGCAAAAATGCTAACCACTAGGCCATCGCGACTTGGTGAGCTATAACTGAAATTAGGAATACTGTTATTACCAACTATATACGCGCTGGGTCCTTGTCCATTTGACAAGGGTTCGGAAGTTCTAAATAACGTTTGAACCCGATTGGTGCAAACGTTCTTCAGGGCGGGGCTTGTCGATAAAGCTGAAGTACCTCGCGCTCGGCTAGCCAGCGTAGAAATGGGTCAACGAAGTTCGGCAGAGCTAACACCTTCCAAATGCCTATGCGAGTTATTTGCATGTATATAAAGTAGATCTAAAAGTACATGGAAACAACTCAATTTGTAAGAAGCGGCCGCGTGGTCCCGTTTGGTTGGTTGCACATACTTGCACTCACACACGCACCAAGCTCTGAATGATTCGTACTGTTAATTTCATATAAAATATGAAAAGTTTTAAGTTTAATTCCATTTTAGCTTTAGAATGACCAGGAATACCTCACATTAATCATCACCTCATGATGAGTTTTCACCTGATGTTTCCTGGTTTCATTCCACATTCAACATGTGGCTCACCTCCTCGACAAAAGCCAGAACACCTTCTTTTCATCCAATATTCCAGCGTATTTACGTTGAAAAGGTGCCCCTCTTTGTTCCAACTCTCAAATTTTCTCCTTTTTCCACACCTCCTTCCAGAACATCATCATCATCACCGTCAGGGGCGCCACCTTCGCCGACAATCCCGACCAGAGTCCCTTAAGTGAAAGCTCTGCCGCGGGAAAATCCCATCAATCCTCCGGCAACCTCGTCGGAGAAGAAAAGTGAGAAAACAGAGGAGGAAAATTCAACAGCTCATCTTAAATCGTGTGAGTCGAGTGTGGTTCGTAAAATTTGTCGGTGAAATTTGAAGGTAAATAAAGTTGCTGGGAAAAAAAGTTGTTTGCTGCTCATTGTGGGAAAATTTCGTGGAAAAGCGTGCTCGGTGTGATGTTAATTTGAGGGGGGGAAAGGCATGTTAAGTCATTCGAGGAAGAAAAACAAGAGAAGATTGTTGCTCGTGAGGTTTTTTTTTTCGAAATAAAAATGTGAAAACAGAGAAGAGGATAATTAATTTATGGAGCAAAAGTTGTGTGATGTGCTATTATTTTAATTGAAATTGTATCTCCAATGAGGGTGGTGGAATGCTCACTGGGTGAAGGAAAACAAATTTAGAAAATCCTGATAAAAGTTAAAGGAGCATGAGTGATTAATGAGAGTGATTTTTGGAGAAAGTGGCGGTAGAGTGGCTTGCTCGCCAAAAACAACGAATTCAAGGAAGAAAACAATCTTCAAAAGATGTAGCAATCGTGAATCGTGAATTGGAACAAGACCGGTAACAAATCGAGATGCTAGGAAGTAGCGGTGGGTTTGCAATTTAAAACTTTACAACCTACTTGAATTGACTTAATTTTGTTAATGACAGAAACAATATTGTTAGAAAGATTTGTTTTTTTTTCTTATCTTAATCATTTGGGCAGATTTATAACACATAACAAATTTATTCATTTTTTTTTTAATTTAACTCCATCAAACCTACCGCGTCCCAGCCCTACCCTGTTATCAACGTTCCAAGACATGATTAATGAGGGGAAGTTGTTCCGAATTCAGTGGATCGGGCGATCCAGTCAGTGGGGGAAGGCTGGTGATAATTGATTTTCTGCCACAAAAGTGATCCACCGTTTCCGTTTCCGTCTTGTTTTCCAGAGCAAGGTTAAAGTTACCGAGTGAAATCGAAGCCCTGAAAGTGAGTTCAAATTTAAAGTGTTTGCAAGATTGAGGAAAACCACACACACGGCAGTGATGGCCTGAGGCTTCCGAGGCCACTGGTTGGCTGAATGTGGCTGAATGGTTTGTGCTGCGGCGGTGGTCTCTGCGGCATCGGAGACGTCCTGAAGGATCACCATCACCAGCAGCACGAAGAAGACGGTGGTCCCGGGGACTGTGGGTTGGCCGCCGCTCTCCGGGGGTGTCCTGGGGGGCGTTGTTCCACGTGTACCGTTATGGGGTGCACCCCGAGCATACTGTCCAACAGCAGTGGTGGCAGCACCAGCAACGGTCAGCAGAACCGCAAGGATTCCGGCGGCATCTACGGTGGTGTTCCGGCCTCAACGGCGGCGGTCACAACGACGACGACGACCTCGGCGGCGACCACCGGTAATGTAGGTATCGAGGGGAGCAAGAGTGTTTGTGGTGGTGGTGGTGGTGAAAGCAACGGTGCCAATAATAACAATAAACTAGCAACACTGGCTTCGCCGAAGAAGATGCTGGGACCGTCGTCCCATCTGGGTGGAGTGCCCTCTAAGGCCACCGGTGGTGCCACTGGTGGAAGAGAGAAGGTAATTTTTTGGATTTTGATGGTGTAGTATTTTTGGAACACAAAATACCCGTAGATGTTGAAAAAATATGGAAAATGTCAGCTTTTTTGCTGATGTGGATATCAATTTCAATGGTATTGATTTTTTTGTTGTTTTAAATGCTAGTCTACATCGATTTACTTTATCCACTTTGTTAACACAAAGCTAGGAAATCATTAACCTTAGAAAGGTTTGCGAGTTGGTGCTATTTCCAATCGTTAGAGAAGGAAAAAGCTTCTAAACGAGTGTAAAATAAAACAATTTGGCAACCCAGCCTTACGTTATGACCAATTTGACTAATTCCATACGAGTAGTTCTCTAGAATTTTGTTTTTTTTTCGTAATTTTGGATCTTTGTTTTTTTTTGTTTTTTTTTTTGAGACTTCATTAAATGATGAATATTGGATTTTTTTTGTTTGCCCAAACCTTTTCATACACAGATAGTGTGCTACAAGTAACCAATTTTCATCATCTGATCATAGGCAAGTTTCTATACATTTTTTGGAGGGTATGATACAAAAATGTTTTAAAAATATTCAAAATCTGTATCTTAGGAAACATCCACCCAAAAGTGATCATTTCAAGCAAAACAACGTAAATGGGCCAAAGCCGAAGTGTAAACAAAGAGTCTGTCCTGCTCGTGCCTAGTGTAAATATTCACTGACGTAAGCAGGACAAACTGTACACTAAATTTAAAAAAGTACCAAATTTCCTAATTCTAGGAATATTGCCTCTTTTTCTTATTTAGTTATTGGGTTTTTCGAATTACTGAATAAAATTTCACTGAATAAAGTTTCAGTTTTCAGTGTTTGTTTACAATTCAGCTTTGGCCCATTTACATTTTATTGCTTGTTTCTAATCTAATCTAATCTAATCTAACTCTAGCGCAGCCAGTCTTTCGAGGGCATCCTGGAAAATGCCTTAGGTTGATTAACGCCTAGCATCCTCTTGTCATTATTAACAATTGCAGTGCCCAATGCAATAAATTGCTTTGTAACATCACAAACGTTAAAGCGGCCAGGCCAACTGCGTAAAGTTTACCGCAAAGATGATTCTTTGAATTGGATTGAGTTTGAACACGAATGTTCAAACAACAACACATTTCTGAATCGACAGGGGAGGAAGAAACGTGGGGATCCCCCGCTCACGTTCCTGTTTGTAGGAGCAATAAATCGTTGGGAGCCACCAGCTAAGAAGTTTTGGTGCTCCGGGACCCTCGAGGATGGGACACTGTATTTCCACAAATGCCCTGGACACTATTTGCCGTGGTTATAGCGCCACAACTCGCTCAATTTACATTTTATTGCTTGTTTGTATAAGAAGTGATGTTTTTTTTTACTTATGCAAGCTTGGCCATATCTTAAAACATTTTTTAAAGAAATTTTAAAGGGTTTTGAAAATTCCTTAACAGCATGCTTTTGGAGATTGGACCATTGGACTAATGATTTCTGAGAAATATCTAACAGAACAAGCCACTAAAAAGGGTTTCTAAGTGTCATCAAAATAGCGTCCAATATTCAGTAAAGAACATTTCTCAACGAAAAAATGTGGAACAAGAAAAACGCAAAGCAATTCTAAATTACAAAAGGGGGCGGATTTTCTTCGCGCGGCAGTGTAATGGTTAATTACGCATTTTAAATTTTGTAATTTATTTTTTCTATTGTTTCCTAATTAAAAGAACTTTTTTTTTATTTTTAATGTTGAGTTCTAAAATAGGCCGTTGTATTTCTTTAAGTTTATATTTTTTTTCAAATCTACATTGATCCAAAAAATCATAACTCAGTCAATATTGTTTTGCACATTCTGGAAATTTCTGAAAAGTGAGCATTTGATGTCCCCTAAAACATATCAGAAAATCAAAAAAAAAAAAAAAAATAGTGTTTTCTAGCACATCAAGTTTTTGTGACAAAAAGTGAAATAAAAAATCACCAAAAATGTTTTATCGTGCAAAATTTTTTCAGTGTAGTCCATATCCATACCTACAACTTTGCCTAAGAAACCAAATCGATCAAAAAATTCCTTCAAAAGATACAGGAGCAATTCTCTACCAAAACCGGAAATGGATTTTATTTGTATTTTTTTATTTGGCTCAAAATTTTTGGGGACCTTCCCTATGACCAAATAAGCTATCTTGCGTCATTGGTTCACCCATACAAGTCTCCATACAATTTTGGCTGCTGTCCATACAAAAATTGTATGTAAATAATCAAACAACTGTAACTTTTGAGTGAATTTTCTGTTCAAATTGGTGTCTTCGGCAAAGTTGTAGGTATTGTTGAGGACTTTTGAGAAAAAATAGGTACACGGAAAAAAAATTGCAGATTTTTTTATGAACTTTTTTCACTAAAACTCAATTTCCCAAAGTAGGTATTTTTTAATTTTCGAGATTTTTAGATATGTTTTAGGGGACAAAAATCCGCAACCTTTGGGCCATAGAGAAACATGGCCAAAAAATCTGCCGCCATGTAATGAATTTTTGAAAAAATAGTGATTTTTGGAATAAATCGAAGTTTCATGCAAAAACAAGTTTGACATTAATTTAAATTGAATTTGCAATCAAAAAGTTCTTAACAGGTTCTTTGATAAAGGGCTCCGTTTTCAAGATACAGCCACCGAAAGTTCGATTTTAGCGAAATATTTGCAGTTTTTCGATTTTTAAAAAAAGTTTAAGTCAAATCAAAAAATACAAAAAATGAAAATGGTCGAAATCGGCGGATTTGGTAAAGAGTTGCTCACAGATTTTTCAATTTTCATTAAAAAATATATGGAAAAACTAATGATGCAAAATGGCTTCTTTAAGCATACCGAATGCACCAAAAAAATTCAGCTGGATAAAAAAATAACAAACATAATAACATAATAACAAACATAAAAATTAAAGAAAAAAGACCGACTTCGTAGAGAATTGCTCAATTAGAACTTTTCCATGCACTAAAAAAAAAATTTAACCTTTCAGCACTAAAACCTAAATTTCCTCATTTTTTCAATTTTTGAAAGGGTACCTATTGTGATGTTCATTTAAGTACTTGAATAGTTTTGTAAAAAAAGCCACTTTTACTGAAGTCCGAATGATTGTTAAAAGGGATGTTTTAAAAAGAAACCCGTCATGTTTAGGGCTAGTGATTTTTCACGGCAAAAAAAAACGAAATTACGCAGCATGCCAAATTTAAAACACTGAAATTTCACGGCAATTTCACGGTACTCTAAAAATTGCTCAGAATAAAGGTAAAAATGTATTCTTTAGCAATATTACAAAGTGTGAAAGGGATATACTCAACGTTAAAATTTGTTTATAGGACCTAATAAAAAAAGTCAAGAATTTATGATTCAGCAGTTTTAATTTTATTGAGATTTTATAAAATAATTTGCTCAAATACCTCCAAAACGAAGCATGCCCTGAACTTCTAATTCATCAAAACTAGAATCATTAAAATAAGTGCAAGAAAGGGTTTTTTTGCTTTCCTTAATTTCAACAATAGAAAAAAATGTTCAAGCAAAATTTCATTAAAAGCAGTTTATTGATTAGGGTACGTTATCCATTAGTGGACCCCTTTCCTATAGTGGACCCTCTGAAGGGTTTTTGATGAAAAAATCAATAAAATCCCAATTTCAAGCGTGTTTTTGTCTGCAAATCTTTTATTTGGCATGTTCAGCATCATTTAAAACAATGTTGACTGACATTGAATTGTCCTTTTTGCCAAAATAAGTGTTTTGAGTTCGACTTCTGAAATCAGCCATGGCCACTAGCATTTTCACAACAAAACAGCATTTCTATTTTATGATTGAATTAACTATCCAATCATTTTTTGACTGGTTATTTAACTTCAGTAAGTCGAAATAATGTAAGTTTAATTAACTATACTAAAATAAAGCGAAGAACTGCTCATTTTCAAGCAAAAATTAGGGGGGTCCAATATAGGACAACGAAAATCCTAACTTTTCCAAAAGTGGACCCCTGTTAATTTAACCTCCAAAAATGAAGAAAACTGTGTATTTAAGCAAAAGTTTCTCTTAAACATACAATAAATGCTTGTTGTAATAAACCTAATTGCATATTTTTAAATTATGAGTATAAATATAGCTGTTTTCATGTTAAAAGTATCATAAATGCTGAAGCCGTAAGAATTTATAATTAATAAAAAACTATAGTTAATTGTTCTTAACTGAAGCATCATAATCAAAGTTTGAAATGATATTTTATAATAATAAATCAATAACAAAACATTTTTTGAAAATAAACATGCGTAGTTTTATCAGCAGCTGTAAACAAATCTATTGTTTTGTTTCGGTCAACTATTTATGTAATTTATATGGAAAAATGTGCATCAAAATTACTTTTTTTATCATTTTAATGTTTACAGTTGTTTTTGAAACGTTTTCTTTGATCTTTTTCGGAAATAAATTTGTTTAAATGTCTGTTAGGTTTTTTGTTGTTTTAAGCCAAATTTGTTAACAAAACATACCGTAAACCGGGGTGACTTTGATAGGATTTCAATTTGTTTTTAGAATATTTTCCAACAGGTAAGGTTTTTCTTAAGATTATTATTTTTAAAACATGTACTGGGGTAGACCACACAAAGTCCATGCACTATTTCGGAAAAAAAGTTTTTTCAATAATGTTTAGAAAAATAGTTACGTTAAAAATTCTTAGTTTGAATTCCGGGGTGACTTTGATAGTCATAGTTTTTCTTGTTAAAATCATATTTAAGATGTTCAAACTTCATTTGTACGTTAAATGTACCATCACTAAAGTAGCTGATATAGTATTTAAGAAAAAAAAAATCAATGTTTATATTTAGTTAACTAAGTTCATAAGCTTTTAAGCAAAATACATATAAATTTTAGGTAAAATTGTTAAAAAGTCGGAATTTTGCCTGAAATTTGTTAAAATTAGTTTTGTTTATAAAATTATCGATTTATATTGCATTTTATACTGAATTCGAAGCACGAATCACAAGGTTTCACATTTCACATGAAATTTGTTCAACTGAAATTGCCTTTAAATTTAGAGAGTTTTTATAATTGTGTTTCAAAAACACATATTATTTATTTTTTACAAACTTTTTTAACCTTCTCCTAGTGGAAAATTGTCCAAAGAATCCGAAAATTCATTCCGTTTTCCGATTAAAAATCATGTTCATTGAGAAAATCATGACACTTTGAGAAGTTTAAAATAATGACATTCATCAACATTTTCTTAACTATAGTTAACTAACTCTTTAAACTTGTCAAAATTTTATGAAAAGTTCTTCTTGAGGTACTTTAAACACTTCTCTACCACGGTCAGTATGTTTCTAAACCATCCCTTACGTATTTTAATTGTACTCTTCATTTTGCGGAAAAATCGCAAACCTATCAAAGTCACCCCGGCTATCAAAGTCACCCCGTTTTACGGTATTTGTTTATGATGGAAAATCTATCTTTTATTCATTATATCTATTATAAGACCTACACCATGCATCAAAACACCAAATATCGGCTAAATTTTGTATAAAAATAATATTTTTCCTATAGTGGACCCGGGTCCACAATCGGATTATGGACCCGGGTCCACTATAGGAAAAGGGGGTCCATAACAGGCAAAAAAAACTTTTTTTTTTCAAATGGCTATTTTTCTGCTCAAAAACAAATTACTGATGAAACAAATAGTCAAAATTGTTCAAAAGATTTAAGATTTCCTTGTTTTGTACAAAGGGTTATGAAACAGTGCTTAGAATATTGAAAAAATGTGAAAAATGCGCGTCGGCTCTACTAGGGGGTCCACCTCGGGGCAAGACAGTGAGCAAGGGAGTTACTCTTGTTACTCTAAGTTCCTCCCGTTTCCTCTACTTTGCTCCCGTTGCTCAGAAATTTTACTTTTGACAGTTTCCCATCTCATTCTTCTTGGTTGCTCTACATTCCTCCCGATTCCCGATTGCTCCCGTTTGCTCTCGGTTGCTCTGGTTGCTTCAGGAGAAATCTCTCTGGAGAGAGCAAAAAATGAGAGAAGAGCAAAACAACAAAATGACATTTCGTTGTTTATTTACACATTTTCCAGATTGAGTCGACTCGCTCAAAGAAATTTGTCGAATATTTTCTGTTCCTAGTCTGTTCTTTTAACCCCTGGCCAGGTTGCCTGGCAAGATTGGCCATATTGCACTGGAAGTGTCCCGCGTAGACCGACGGCGGATACAGAATCGATGAAACCTCCGTAAAGAATCTATCGCATCTTCGGTACTTTTAACTCCCGGCGTACGGATATGTAGGCGGCAAGAGCGAAAGGCAATCCGACGGTGGCAACGACGGCTACAAAGTCGTCCGCGGCAAGTTGGTGCTGATTGTCGGGTTGGGAAGGAAATAAAATGGCCTCCAGAGGCTGGTCGGTGTCCAGTTCCCGGTCGAAAGTACCGATCCGGAAACTGTTCGGCTATAGCAGCGGGGATTTGAACGAGAAGCAAGTTTCAATAACGTAATGGACAAGAAAAAAAGTGCTACATTCCAACCGCCAGACCATGTCCGCTCTGGTCAAACTGAGGCGTTGTGTAAGGCACCCTGGCGAATCCCTCAGCATCGAGCTATCACGTTCTGGTGGTTATGTTCGAAATGATGCACATGAGTTGTCGGAGATTTCGCTGCTGGATTTGTGGCGCGGTGTTTCCTGCGTACTCGGTCCACGCTCCTTTTCGAACCATAAGTTTCTACCACATGATCGGTCGGGGCTATGATAGAACGATGCTGAAACTCCTTGACAATCTTGATTTTAATCTGGACGTTTTGCTTTACCGCGACTATTCCCTCAAGCAAATGGCCATTCTTGTCGCTTCGGAACAGAGATGGGAATCGACTGTACGGGGCTAAAGGATTAGAGGACGCGATGCTCTTGTACAAAAAAGCATCTGCTTTGCTGAAGGATTGTGGGTAATTTAATTTTGAGTAGAGAGAGTTCGAGTTTGCACTAGCAAGGCCCAGGCTGGCACGAATCAACAAAACCCCACCCCACCCCTCGGAAAACCAATTTTATTTATCAACACAAGAGTAGAATAATTACATTCGCATTATATTACAACATAATCTGTCAGCATATTACGACGGAAACACGATTTCCAGGTAACCTTTTCCGCCTTCAGTACC
Organism: Culex pipiens pallens; assembly: GCF_016801865.2. Taxonomy (NCBI): domain Eukaryota; kingdom Metazoa; phylum Arthropoda; class Insecta; order Diptera; family Culicidae; genus Culex; species Culex pipiens. Next base: position 39,771,703 of record NC_068939.1, read on the forward strand.
TGTGCCCGACCAACGGTGCACTTGTCCTTGGCCTTGGTCAGTACATCGGTTAGTACGGTCATGTCAGTTCAGTTCACTCAGATGTCCAAGGGAGTCAGTAGCTCCTGATATTGATGCGCCTCGCTCTATGACCGTTCCAACCTTGTGTTCCCGCACGGAACCAGATTTCCAAGCATGATCTGGCGGAGGAGGAAGATAAAAAAAATTAGATGAGCAATGCTCGAGTAAAACGACCCCAAAACATGGATGATCTAACAACCCAATCAAAATTTATAAGCACTTAAGTGCAATTTATACGCTTTTTTAGGCCGGACCTCAGATATTTTGATAAAAACGTTGTCCGGATGTTATCGTTGGATACGTAAACAAAATACCTTTTTAAATGATTCCTGACATCTGAGAGCTCAATCAAAAGTAAATGAATGAGAGGAAAGCACCAACCACCATATGGTGGATTAAGTAACGTTTTTAATTTGAATATACTTCCTGAAAGAAAAACACCTAAACAAAATATTTTTGGAAAGTTGTAAAAATGTCCCAATCTTTGAAACTGGGTCAATTAGTTTCTGAGATACAGACTCACAACAAAACGGATCGATGAAAGTTAATTTGTTGCAGTGTTACATAAGGGTTTTTTTTCTATTGCATGACGCAGTTTGAAGGGGTTAGGGGTCGAAAGCAGATGGGAGGGAGGGGGTCCACAATGTTTAATTTTTCGTGTCGTAATTAAAGAAGGCCCCCCTAATACGTCTGTAATTTTCAACTGATGATATAGCGGAAACTAATGGTCCGATTATAATTGTTTAAAATTGAATTGCCTTTGTTTTTTATGTTAGTTAGGTTTACTCTGTTGAATAATGTTGATTTGAATGATGATGATGATGAATGATGATGTAACATTTAATGAATATCAAACATGATAAACCAGTTAGTCAAATTTTCCATAAATATTTCATAAAATAATTACATATTTTACCAGTATTTAGGTATGATTTAACAATTGACGCAAAGTAACCAATAACAAAAAGTTTTTTTTTGTCTCACCATTACGTGCATTGTTCCACAATTTGGTTGAAGTTAGTAGCCGGACTACCGGGTTACAATCAAACATGTATACAATGATCGAGCCTTCAAGATAATTTTTCAAAGATAGTTAGGATCTTGATGAAACTGTCTTCAAAAGTTTTTATTAGACAAATATAATACAGTAACACCATCATTTGTTAAATTTCAATAAACAATGAAATCAAAACATAATGACTTTTAGTACCGCTACTTAGCAAAACAGAAGAGTCCCATTAACCCATAAAACCCTTCTTATTGCACCGAAGTGCAAGTCGAGAGCCAAGAACTTTACAGAAACAACACGGCAAGAACTATTATGCAAGTTATGCTTGCTCTTAATGGATTCCACTTTGTAAGCATAATAACTCTCTGCTCCGTGAAGGCTCGGATAGAGTCAGTTGGAATGGAATTGTTCAGCAGAATGATGCTGCTCGCTCTGATTAATATGGATGCACTGGCATTGAGATAATGAGAAATGATACGGGCAAGGTTGCTGTGGAGCAAGTTTAGCCCCTTCGGATAAGTTGTATGAGTGGAGTGCATTTGTAAGTCAATTACCAAGGTAGCAAGTAGCTGTAGCTCAGTAGTCATTTTAAGTTTCACAATTGAATCCCAAGCACCGTAGCTGTTACCAATAGTTCACCGATTGTTCTAAATTACAAAGCTGATTCAAATTTTCCGTTTCTGCTACATTTTCCAGGATTGCATCAAAAAGGACTCAATCGTGTCAATTACCGGTCTCGGGCCGGTTTCCGTCGTTTCCAGCGTGCTGCGTCGACCAACTATTGGAAGTAAGTAAACTCGAAACTGAAACTGAAAATTATAACTAGGTTGTAAAGAAGGGGTGTTATTACATTCAAATTGCGCCGAGTAGCGCTGATGGTTTCGAGACATCAAGTTGCTATCAAACACTTCCACCCACTACTCTCGAATACGCCTACAGTTATGTAACTCTCTCGTCACGATCGGCGGGGGATGTATATGAGGTTGGCTGGTGACAAAACATTTCGCACTTCTGATGGGGGTGGTTTTTTGAGTTGATTTTCGGTTATCAAACAATTTGTTCAAAATACTTTTTTGATTGGTAGTTGTTATTAAAAAAAAATTAAACTATCTTAAAATCTCAAACAAGTCCAACCACTAGCAAATTACCCCAACCCCAACAATGTTGTGCGACGACAGCGTCGATAAAATGTGTATAATATACCTCTTGATAGGAAAAGCACTTGTACGATATCGTCGTTTATTAATTTACAAAAGGAAACGTGCTCGTCGCTCCGGAAAACCATCGAACAGCGATAGCTCACGCAAGGAAAATCGATTTTCGTAATGTGATATTATTTTCCTCTAACCCTATACGCGGGCAGCCCTCCTCAAGCTCAACTGGCATCACCGCCGAGGAGGCAAATCTTGGGAAATAAATCACCTGAAATTAAACTTATTAATAGCTCAATCTGCTCGCGTATACTGTTATGCACCAGTTGTCGTGAAATCTCTTCATCATAAGCGGTGGAATGCGGCTTTATGACGCTCGGGTTTGACAGTATTTTTGAGGGAAATTGCTTGGGTTAGGGCCAAATTTATCCGCTAAACGGGCGAGAGTTGGCATGGGCTGTAAAATTTGTATTTTGATAGGGAACATACGTTTTAGGACCGTAACTAAATATGCACCAATGGTGATGAAATGTGTTGCTTGAAGTTGAAAGTGGGTGAAAACTGTTTGTCAAACCTTTTATTTTGTCTTTTGTCATCAAGAAAGTATTACTTACAACATGTAAGATTTCCGTTAATTATCTTTCATCAGTTGACGAAAATTTAGGCCATTTTTGCTAGGACTGAGAATGGAGCAGATCAAACTAAACCATTTAGTTTGATAACCTTCCAATGACCAGTTTCATACTACCTTTTCAAATGATAGGCTAGATTTTTGAAACTTCTAACTATTTTCCGAAAAGCCATTTTCTGAACCACCCTAACACGACGTAGGCCAACCTAATGGGGTAATTCTCTACCAAATCACACGAAATCGGAAAAAGTTGCCCCGACCCCTCTTCGATTTGCGTGAAACTTTGTCCTAAGGGGTAACTTTTGTCACTGATAACGAATCCGAGGTCCGTTTTTTGATATCTCGTGACGGAGGGGCGGTACGACCCCTTCCATTTTTGAACATGCGAAAAAAGATGTGTTTTTCAATAATTTGCAGCCTGAAACGGTGATGGGATAGAAATTTGGTGTCAAAGGGACTTTTATGTAAAATTAGACGCCTGATTTGATGACGTACTCAGAATTAAGCATAAGCATAAGCATAGGTGCCCACCCGCAGTTGCTACTCCGTTATTGACCAGGACCTCCAGAAGTTACATCCACGAGCCGTGGAAGATGAGTGGGTGCTATCTTTCCTCGCTTCGCAACTTCTCAAAGGCCCCTATCATGCTGATCAATACCGGCGCCGGCCACGACCAGTGGTAGAGTCACGGGGAAGTGGATGGGAATGTTAGTCCGATACTTGAGTGATAGAGACCGCCCAATCGACTGCTTCTCCGACAAAGTATCACATGAGTTTTGAGGGGGTTAGTAGATGGGTATGAGGTCAGGATTCACGAGTGGCAGTGATGTGACCATGAGCATTTTGTTTATCGGTTGAAATTTTAAATCTTAGGCAGCCGGCTGCGGAAAGATAAATAATTGATTATTTAAAAAGTTTGTTTTAATCGAACGCGTGCCAACCGAGCGGTAGTGCTATGGGCTGGACTTATCAGCATATTTTTACTGTTGGTACAATTAAGATAACGCGAGCAAATGTCAAAAATAGTAGATGAGTTAATACTAAAGCTGCCAGTTGGAATAAATTATTACGATCAACGAATATAAACGAAAAGAAAACAGGACACCACGTAACCGATTGTAATGAAATTAAAACAATAACTTAAACGAACTTAACCGGCGGCGTGCCTTCCTATCAACGATGATAAAAGAAGGACTTATAAATTTAAAATATAAAAAGACTCCAAAAAACACGTTGCATAGTAACCGCGAAGTCCCGCTACTCACAATCGAATCCGAAAGATAGCTATCTAGAATTTTAAATATAGTATTAATATGACCGCGATCCTCCAGAAATTCTTCGTCGGCGTGCCTTCCGATCAACGGTGATGTAAGAAGGGTTTTATTCATTAAAATGATTTTATATCATAAGCCTTAAAACATATTCGTCGGCGTGCCTTCCGATCATCGATGATATAGAAAGGACTTAATCCAGCAATACGACTTGCTTGTCTCGAAAAAAAAAGAATTCGGATCGTTTCTATCGAAAACTATGTAAAGAGAACAAAAATAAACTCATTGGCCAACGAACGCGCGAACTAAAAATAAAGAAAAAAGAAGAAGAAGACCAATCACCCCATGCACACAAACAGCGACACAAAAGAGATGAAAACAACACGAATCAGAAGAAATCCAATCACCCCATGTACACAAATAGCGACACAAAAGAGATGGAAAATAACACGAAAAAACAGGAATGCGCGACAAATCTTTCGACCCATCGTTGGTTAGGTAATTAAGAGACCTTTCCAACGAGTCCACAACATTGAAGATCTGGCAACCCTGTCTCAAGTTATGATCACTTAAGTTATATCTGTGTACTTATTTTTCTGGATCTAATAAATAGCTGAAATATGTGTCCAATCCACTCATATTACCCATTGTTGGTAAAAAGTGAGGAAGGCATCAACCACATAGGTGGATTAAGTTAGTTTTTTTTTATAATTTTCGATTGATTATTTTCGAATTTTGATGATTCCGAAAGTAAAAGATGTTTTTATTTGAATTATTTGAAATGAAATTTTGGGATTTTCTACATGTATGTAACCCCTTAAAATCGATTCCAGATTGGAAATTTATACAATCAACTGAAATCAATTTGAAATACATTCACCTGCGTCTGCAATCATTATTAGCATGTTTTGGTTGGTTAAAAAATCTTTTGAATTTTTGAGAATTTGGGATGTACAGTACCGCAAAAAATTGTTTTTTGCTGAAATTTTTGTTTTCATAAAATCTTACATATGTTGAAAACTGATGATTGCCAAACGACTGAAAATTTTAAAACAACGTTTTCATGCAAATATTATATTTGTTTTTGCGTTTTGAGTGTCTCTTGACTCAAAGCGGTTTTAAAGACACCCAGAAAGAAAAACAAATTGTTTATAGGACCTTTAAAACACTCTAGAAATTTGTAGAACATCTCAAAATTTTAGGAAATGGCCCCAAAGAGATACAGGATGATTTATGAAGTCTACTTTTTTCGGCAAATTTTCAAAACCTTTGCCATTCCTAGCGCTTTGCGTTGTTCTACATAGTTGTTCTACGGACCAAAACCTATGACAAATCTCTAAGACCAGATTTTTTTTTCCAGAAATGTAGAAGAAGAGTTAAAAATCAATCAATTTAAATTCCATCCAAATAAGCATCAAAGCTTAAGTGCAGAGAGCTCTAAATTCCACTATATATAATACATTAGAGTGATCCAAATCCGGGCCTGAAATCAAAGATGGGCCCAAATCAAATTTTTCGCTCTACAGCATTGCCTTGGCGTTCTCGATTGCGAGATTCCTACTCGAAATTAGGTGTTAGAAGGCTTGATTGCTGAGGCAATTGCAAACCTCTTTTTACACCTTAGCTTCCATCCACCCCGGGATTCGAACTGACGACCGTTGGATTGTGAGTCCAACTGCCTACCAGCGACTCCACCGAGGCAGGACCCAGGGAGACGACTCCTACACCTGGATTGAGCTATCGACCAAACCTCTAGGTTAGACCGGGCCAACATTTACTTCCCCTTCCGACGGAAGGCGTGATCAGACAAATCTTTTGGGATCGAACCCAGGCCGACTGGGTGAAAGGCAATCACGCTTACCCCTAAACCTAAATCTTTTCGTCGGACACCTAGTTTCAAATAGGAATCTCGCAGTCGAGAACGCAAGGCAATCCTGTAGTTAAAAATGAACTAGCTAAAAAAATATCTTAAACTTTATTTTAAAACTAGAATAGCGAATCATTTTTTAACATTATGTACCAACTATTTTAAAAAAAGAACGCAAAAAAAAAATAACCTTCAAGCCGACTTTAATCAGCCATAAATGGTTTCACGCCTGATACGTCAAACAATTAATTTGTCAGTCTCGTAACAAATTGCGCCAACACCACCAGACGCCAACCGATGCGACGTCACGACGCTTTCGACGTGAAACGCCAAAATACGCATAGGAATGTCGTCGGAGCGCGGCATCTTTGAGTAGCAAAATGTACCTTATGGTTCTTGTTTCGAAAAAAAAGTTTGCAGAGTTAATTTAATTTTAGTTAATTTATGTTATTTTTTTCGTTATATTTTGAAAATTATTTTTATTTTTTAAGACAATTTCGTATCAAAGACGCTTCGCGAAAGGCAACAGAACCTAACAAAGTGCCACTAATTAAAAGTGACGCTAGCGCTAATGAGACGTAACCAAAACAAAATTTATGTCAACTCACGCCAGGCAGGGGGGTTGGTTAGCTGAGTCGTTTGAAAGGATGAAGTGGCGCGCAAACAGTTGGTAACAAATTGCCATTCGCAAATTCCATCCTTCTCATCGATCGTGCAGTGACATTTTTAATAATTTTCATTGACTTTCAATAATTTAAAATAAATTTCATTGATTTTCAATAAAATTCAATAATATGCAAAAATATTCAATGATATTCAATAATTTTTAATAATTTTCAATAATTTTCAATAATTTTCAATAATTTTCAATAATTTTCAATAATTTTCAATAATTTTCAAAAAAAAATCACAATTTTCATAATTTTTATAACATAAAAAACAATAATTTTCAAAAAATTTCAACAATTTCCAATAATTTTCAATTATATTCAATGATTTTCGCAAATTTCATTGAATTTCAATAATTTTCAATATTTTGATGATTTTGATAATTTTTAATAATTTTCAATAATTTTCAAAAAAAAAATTCACAATTTTCATAATTTTTGTAACATAAAAAACAATAATTTTAAACAATTTCCAATAATTTTCAATTATTTTCGCAATTTTTCGCAAAATTTTCATTGAATTTCAATAATTTTCAATTTTTTTTTTTATAATTTCAATAATTTCGATAATTTTCAATAACTGTCATAATATTTGAAGAAATTCAATAATTATTATTAATTTTTAATATTTTTGAATAATTTCCGATTACTTTCAATAATTTTCACTTGAAAAATATAATTAATAACTTTCTATAATTATTCATACATTTCAAAAATAATCAATAACTTTCAATTATTCTCAATGTTTTTAAATAATTACAGTTTTTATCATTTTAAATTTCTTTTTTTATTTTCGCTTTGTTAGTTTGAATAGTTTGAATTCAAAAAATCAAACTTTTTCAATAATTTTCAATAATTTTCAATTAATTTCAATAATTTTCAATAATTTTCAATGAATTTCAATAATTTTAAATAATTTTCAATATTTTTCAATAATTTTCAATCATTTTCAATAATTTTCAATAATTTTCAATATTGAAAATTATTGAAAATTATTGAAAATTATTGAAAATGATTGAAAATAATTTTCAATAATTTTCAATAATTTTCAATAACTCTCAATACTTTTCAATAATTTTCAATAATTTTCAATAATTTTCGATTATTTTTTAATATCTTTCAATAAATTTTAATAATTTTCAAAAAAATTCAATAATTTTCAATAATTTTCAATGATTTTCATAAATTTTCAATAATTTTCAATAATTTTAAATAATTTTCAATATATTTGAAAAACTTTCAACATTTTTCAATAACTTTGAATAATTTTGAATTATTTTCAAAACAAAAATTCAATTTTTTTTTGATTATTTTCAATCATTTTCAGTAATTTTGAATAATTTTCAACAATAATTTTTCAAAATAATTTATTTCAATAATTTTTAACTATTTTGAATGATATTAATAGTTTTTTTTATAAATTTTCTAGAATTTTCAGTAATTTTTAAATAGTTTTCAATAACCTCAATAGTTTTCAATAATTTTGAATAGTTTTCAATAACTTTCAATAGTTTTCAATAATTTTGAATAGTTTTCATTAATTTTCAATAATTTTCAATAATATTCAATAATATTCAATAATATTCAATAATATTCAATAATATTCAATAATATTCAATAATATTCAATAATATTCAATAATATTCAATAATATTCAATAATATTCAATAATATTCAATAATATTTAATAATATTCAATAATATTCAATAATATTCAATAATTTGCATTTTCATTGATTTGCAATCCTTAAATTAATTATTGCCATAATTATTAGAGTTTCTCTTTTTTAAATTTTTTCCTGTAATTTTTTGGTTTGCTTTATTTTTTTCATTTTAGTATTTGTTTAATCTTATTTATTTTCTCAACAATTTATTCACTTTTCTATTTGTAAACCATCAACTTCAAAGGTGATTAAGCTTTCAGCAAGCCAATTTTTCCCCCACCACACATCAACGCGCGACCCGTGATGCGTGATTTCACGCGTCATTTGCGGTTTGCTTTCGGACCTGTCAGCGCAATTCGTTTTTCCGCGTGGCGGGTCTGCTCGTCGACAATCCGCCCCGGCCATACATACAACGTAAATAAAGTGCGTTCGGAAAACACAAATATTTGTGCGGCTCTTTCCGACCATGATTGACGGTGGAAATCGGTTTTGCGGACGGGTTTGTCAGCTGTTTGCGGAATGTTTTGAAAAGTTTTCCCGGGAAATTTATGGCCCCGGTTGAATTTAATGAATTTCAACAGTTGATAAAATTCTGCGAAATGTTTCCTACCGAGCAATTGTGTACGAAATAGGATCAATATCAAATGCATAACAACTTCGGGAAGGATATGAAAGCCAATTTTGTTGGCAATAAACAGGACACGGTCAGATGTCCATTTCGATGGGCTATTTTTGGGTTGGATACAGCCGTTCTTGGAACACCAAAAAAATACAGGCATTTTTGTCCCTGCGAGGGATTTTGTGTAGGACGCATTTTTCCAGGATCTTCTTTCAATCAAGATTATTGTTTAAAGGTAGGGAAGGTGAAGATATTTTAACGTAAAGCATGTCCAAATAAAATTTTAATTTAAAATTAAGCTCAACAAATTGAATGCTTGTACCTGACCTGGCCCCGGGAAGCTGTGATAAACATGTTTGCCAAGGTGATTATCACTTTGGAACGCTTCACCTGCCCCTCAGTACGGAGCAGCCACCCCCGTCGTCAAATCCCACGGACAATAATCGCGTGCCGAGCTGTGTTAAATATTTGATTCACGAGTCACAGCCACTATCGTCGTCGTTGGCTATTGTGGCTGACCGGATCCGGGAAATCCAGGCACGATAATCCACGTGGAACGGTCACGGGCACGTGCGTTTGGGCACAGTGGAAAATAAGTTTACAAAATTGTATAAAGTGTGCGGAATATCAATAAATCTTGAAAATAATTGTTTGATGTGCGGATCCAAATTTACAATTTTATAAAAAAAAAATTGAAAAGCTTTCAGTTTGTTCAACTTTGTTAATTTTTAATTTTTTATGTAAATATATTAAGACCGTTGCAAAAAAATTTCAAACTTTTTTTCAAACTGGGCAAATGCATTTTTAAACACTTTTTTCATTCAAATATTAATACCATGGCTTGTTATTTAACCCCCCCCCCCCCCCCAACAACTATGGCCAGTGTCGGGGGACATAAACATAAACAACTTCAAAAAATATTGGCAACGGCTTAATTTATTTTGTTGAGTTTTTTTTAATTCAAAAAATTAAGGTTGCTGTGAATATTAAAAAAAAATCGAATAATTTACAGTAATTTCCGATAATTTCATCCAATAATTTTAAAATACTTTATCAATTTGCAACAAAAAAATCAATAATTTTCTAAAAAAATGAATAATTTCAATATTAATCAACATATTTCAATAATTTTCGAAAATTTCCAATAATTTTCAATAATCATCAATAATTTTCAAAAACTCAAATTAATTTGAAATAATTTGAAAAAATCAATAATTTTCAATAGTTTTCAAAAATAAAAAATAACAGTTTTTTTATATTTTTTTATAATTCTCAATAATTTTAAATGATTTTCATAAGTTTTTTATTATTTTCAAATAATTTGCAATTATTTTTAATGACTTTCAATAATTTAAAATAAATTTCATTGATTTTCAATAAAATTCAATTTTTTTAATAATTTCCAATAATTTTCATTAATTTTGAATAATTTTGAATAATTTTCAATAATTTTCAATAATTTTCAATAATTTTCAATAATTTTCAATAATTTTCAATAATTTTCAATAATTTTCAATAATTTTCATTGATTTTCAATTTTTTTTAATAATTTTCATAATTTTTATGACATTTAAAAAACAATAATTTTCAACAATTTCCAATAATTTTCAATTATTTTCAATGATTTTCGCAAATTTTCAATAATCTTCATTAAATTTCAATAACTTTCAAAAACTTTTTTTTATAATTTCAATAATTTTCATAATTTTCAATCATTGTCATAATATTTAAAGAAATTTAATAATTTTTAATCATTTTAAATATCTTTGAATAATTTCGGATTATTTTCAATTATTTTCAATAATTTTCACTTAAAAATATTATTAATAACTTTCTATACTGCCCATAATTGAAAATTCGGCTATTATGCCAAATCAAGCCGTTTGGTTTTTCGCATCGGCAGCCAAATCTAAACACTATTTCAGTGAAATTCAAGTTCCAGAAGATGCGTTGGAACATCCTGTACCACTTGGTGCTAATATCTCGTTTTTGCCAAAAGTGGATATTAGCCGTTTTTTCAATGGTGGGCAGTATTCATTCGTTATTCATATATTTCAAAATAAAAAAAAATCAATAACTTTCAATTTTAAATTAAAACAGTTTTAAATTATTGCAGTTTTAATCATTTAAAATTTTTTTTTTATTTTCGCTTTGTTAGTTTGAATTCGAAAAATCAAACTTTCTTCAATAATTTTCAATTATTTTCAATAAATTTAAATAATTTTCAATAATTTTCAATAATTTTGAATAATTTTCAATAATTTTCAATAATTTTCAATAATTTTCAATAATTTTCAATATTTTTTAATAAATTTCAATAATTTTCAATAATTTTCAATAATTTTCAATAACTTTCAATAATTTTCAATAACTTTCAATAATTTTCAATAATTTTCAATAATTTTCAATAATTTTCAATAATTTTCAATAATTTTCAATAATTTTCAATAATTTTCAATAATTTTCAATAATTTTCAATAATTTTCAATAATTTTCAATAATTTTCAATAATTTTCAATAATTTTTAATAATTTCAAAAAAATTTCAATAATTTTCAATAATTTTTAATAATTTCCCATAATTTTCAATAATTTTCAAAATTGTAATCAATGTTCAATAATTTTCAATAATTTTGAATAATTTTCAATGATTTTCAATCATTTTCAATAATTTTCAATAATTTTCAATAATTTTGAAAAAATTTCAACAGTTTTCAATAATTTTGAACAATTTTGTATTATTTTCAAAAAAAAAAAATTTCAAAAAAATTTCAATTATTTTAAATAATTTTCAGTTACTGCCCATAATTGAAAATTCGGCTATTATGTCAAATCAAGTATTCCGAGAAAAACGCGTTTTAGTGTCCGTCAAGGCAATTTCCCATAAGATTGCCATATTAGCCGTTTGGTTGTTCGCATCGGCAGCCAAGTCTAAACACTATTTCAGTAAAATTTAGATTCCAGAAGATGCGTTGGAACATCCTCTACCACCTGGTATTAATGTCTCGTTTTTTCCAAAAGTGGATATTAGCCGTTTTTTCAATGGTGGGCAGAGTAATTTTGAATAATTTTCAACAATAATTTATCAAAATAATGTTTTTCAATAATTTTCAACTATTTTCAATGATGTTAATAGTTTTTTATAAATTTTCTAGAATTTTCAGTAATTTTCAAATAGTTTTCAATAATTTTCAATAGTTTTCAATAATTTTCAATAGTTTTCATCAATTTTCAATAATATTCAATAATATTCAATAACATTCAATAATCTGTGATCTTTAAAACACAAATTTAGAGTAGCTTGTCATAACTTTTTCAACTGTGTGGCAAAATGGACGAGATGGCTGGGTTACTAAATATTCCATCCCGAGCACGCATTCACTTCACCACGAGCAAATCACCTGTTGAATTAGGTAAGGACCCTTGCAAAAGTGTTGCCATTTCTTTGGTTTTATTGAACACATTTGTGAATGAATTTAATAAAATGTATAGTTTTTATTAAATTTTTAAGAGTAAAACTCTTTTTTTTTTTCAAATTAGCAAAAAATTTCCGCACTCAATCATTTAACAATTAACAACTCGTCAACCTGCACAGTTGACTGCCATTAACTCCCATCAGCTGTCAAGTTTAGCTGGCAGCTATTCTGAAGCTGGAGCCGTCGTCGTCAGATTTATTAGTTTTTAATGAGGCATAACATTCAACGGGCTAGTGTACAGAGTGCAACGAAGCTCTTTTTTTGTTGTTGTTGTTGCTCCCTCGTCTAATGTGACCATCACGACGAAAAATGTTAACTTTTAATGAGTGACTTTGGGTAGTTAAGCTGACACGTTGGGGTGCGAAAATATTGTTTAATTGCTGCCTCTGGGGGAGCTTTAATAACTCGTTTAAGACTAAATCTGGCTAAATTAAAGTAATTTGCTTAATATTAAAAATTGAATTGCGGGTCCATTGCCAAAACTTCTTTCCTAGAACTCGGTCAAAGTCAACATAACTTTGTTTAATTTCCTTAAAAAGCCACTTCCTCACCAGTTCACCTCTCCATGAACTGGAGTCCACCAGATAAGCTCGTTAGACCTTTCGGGTAAGCACTCTGATTGTTTCCAACAACGGTGGCCAAACCACTCAATTAATACCATTTCTGGGCATTCCACCGCTAGAGTACTGTGCACACACCACATCTTATCGCGTTCCGCAGACCTTGACCACATCTCAACGCAACAGGTCTTGTGCGTCCTCGCGGTATCGATTGGCCGATATGTTTGTCCTAAATATAGCTCGGTTGTGCTTGAAATTCGCGGCAGTTCCGGCAGTGCTGCGAGCTTCTCGACAAATTTTGAATAAACAAATAAATTTGTTCAAATCGTTTCGCATGCGGGAAGATAAATTGACTCCATGACCTGTTCACTTAAAATGTCGTTACAACAATTCGACGTCAATATCAGTTGAAACAGTCGAGGTCTCATTCTGAGGCCAATTGAAATTGACTGCTCTACTATCGCAGTCAGCTGGAAGAGTTCAAAAGGGTTGCCATCGAGCGTCATTGCAGTGACGATACGAGAATAGATGAAGCAATTATTTGGCGACAATCAGTTCCATGTGGTGGTATCGAGAGTTGTTACATTTATATCACAGACAAACAGACCTATTTTTAATATGATTTACTGTAAAGTCATGAATCCATTTCCACTAAAGAAACTAAAAACTAAAAACTAAAAACTAAAAACTAAAAACTAAAAACTAAAAACTAAAAACTAAAAACTAAAAACTAAAAACTAAAAACTAAAAACTAAAAACTAAAAACTAAAAACTAAAAACTAAAAACTAAAAACTAAAAACTAAAAACAAAAAACTAAAAACTAAAAACTAAAAACTAAAAACTAAAAACTAAAAACTAAAAACTAAAAACTAAAAACTAAAAACTAAAAACTAAAAACTAAAAACTAAAAACTAAAAACTAAAAACTAAAAACTAAAAACTAAAAACTAAAAACTAAAAACTAAAAACTAAAAACTAAAAACTAAAACTAAAAACTAAAAACTAAAAACTAAAAACTAAAAACTAAAAACTAAAAACTAAAAACTAAAAACTAAAAACTAAAAACTAAAAACTAAAAACTAAAAACTAAAAACTAAAAACTAAAAACTAAAAACTAAAAACTAAAAACTAAAAACTAAAAACTAAAAACTAAAAACTAAAAACTAAAAACTAAAAACTAAAAACTAAAAACTAAAAACTAAAAACTAAAAACTAAAAACTAAAAACTAAAAACTAAAAACTAAAAACTAAAAACTAAAAACTAAAAACTAAAAACTAAAAACTAAAAACTAAAAACTAAAAACTAAAAACTAAAAACTAAAAACTAAAAACTAAAAACTAAAAACTAAAAACTAAAAACTAAAAACTAAAACTAAAAACTAAAAACTAAAAACTAAAAACTAAAAACTAAAAACTAAAAACTAAAAACTAAAAACTAAAAACTAAAAACTAAAAACTAAAAACTAAAAACTAAAAACTAAAAACTAAAAACTAAAAACTAAAAACTAAAAACTCAAAACTAAAACTAAAAACTAAAAACTTAATACTAAAAACTAAAAACTAAAAACTAAAAACTAAAAACTAAAAACTAAAAACTAAAAACTAAAAACTAAAAACTAAAAACTAAAAACTAAAAACTAAAAACTAAAAACTAAAAACTAAAAACTAAAAACTAAAAACTAAAAACTAAAAACTAAAAACTAAAAACTAAAAACTAAAAACTAAAAACTAAAAACTAAAAACTAAAAACTAAAAACTAAAAACTAAAAACTAAAAACTAAAAACTAAAAACTAAAAACTAAAAACTAAAACTAAAAACTAAAAACTAAAAACTAAAAACTAAAAACTAAAAACTAAAAACTAAAAACTAAAAACTAAAAACTAAAAACTAAAAACTAAAACTAAAAACTAAAAACTAAAAACTAAAAACTAAAAACTAAAAACTAAAAACTAAAAACTAAAAACTAAAAACTAAAAACTAAAAACTAAAAACTAAAAACTAAAAACTAAAACTAAAAACTAAAAACTAAAAACTAAAAACTAAAAACTAAAACTAAAACTAAAAACTAAAAACTAAAAACTAAAAACTAAAAACTAAAAACTAAAAACTAAAAACTAAAAACTAAAAACTAAAAACTAAAAACTAAAAACTAAAAACTAAAAACTAAAAACTAAAATCTAAAAACTAAAAACTAAAACTAAAAACTAAAAACTAAAAACTAAAAACTAAAAACTAAAAACTAAAAACTAAAAACTAAAAACTAAAAACTAAAAACTAAAAACTAAAAACTAAAAACTAAAAACTAAAAACTAAAAACTAAAAACTAAAAACTAAAAACTAAAAACTAAAAAAAACTAAAAACTAAAAACTAAAAACTAAAAACTAAAAACTAAAAACTAAAAACTAAAAACTAAAAACTAAAAACTAAAAACTAAAAACTAAAAACTAAAAACTAAAAACTAAAAACTAAAAACTAAAAACTAAAAACTAAAAACTAAAAACTAAAAACTAAAAACTAAAAACTAAAAACTAAAAACTAAAAACTAAAAACTAAAAACTAAAAACTAAAAACTAAAAACTAAAAACTAAAACTAAAAACTAAAAACTAAAAACTAAAAACTAAAAACTAAAAACTAAAAACTAAAAACTAAAAACTAAAAACTAAAAACTAAAAACTAAAAACTAAAAACTAAAAACTAAAACTAAAAAACTAAAAACTAAAAACTAAAAACTAAAAACTAAAAACTAAAAACTAAAAACTAAAAACTAAAAACTAAAAACTAAAAACTAAAAACTAAAAACTAAAAACTAAAAACTAAAAACTAAAACTAAAAACTAAAAACTAAAAACTAAAAACTAAAAACTAAAAACTAAAAACTAAAAACTACAAACTAAAAACTAAAAACTAAAAACTAAAAACTAAAAACTAAAAACTAAAAACTAAAAACTAAAAACTAAAAACTAAAAACTAAAAACTAAAAACTAAAAACTAAAACTAAAAACTAAAAACTAAAAACTAAAAACTAAAAACTAAAAACTAAAAACTAAAAAAACTAAAAACTAAAAACTAAAAACTAAAAACTAAAAACTAAAAACTAAAAACTAAAAACTAAAAACTAAAAAACTAAAAACTAAAAACTAAAAACTAAAAACTAAAAACTAAAAACTAAAAACTAAAAAACTAAAAACTAAAAACTAAAAACTAAAAACTAAAAAACTAAAAACTAAAAACTAAAAACTAAAAACTAAAAACTAAAAACTAAAAACTAAAAACTAAAAACTAAAAACTAAAAACTAAAAACTAAAAACTAAAAACTAAAAACTAAAAACTAAAAACTAAAAACTAAAAACTAAAAACTAAAACTAAAAACTAAAAACTAAAAACTAAAAACTAAAAACTAAAACTAAAAACTAAAAACTAAAAACTAAAAACTAAAAACTAAAAACTAAAAACTAAAAACTAAAAACTAAAAACTAAAAAAAACTAAAAACTAAAAACTAAAAACTAAAAACTAAAAACTAAAAACTAAAAACTTAAAACTAAAAACTAAAAACTAAAAACTAAAAACTAAAAACTAAAAACTAAAAACTAAAAACTAAAAACTAAAAACTAAAAACTAAAAACTAAAAACTAAAAACTAAAAACTAAAAACTAAAAACTAAAAACTAAAAACTAAAAACTAAAAACTAAAAACTAAAAACTAAAAACTAAAAACTACAAAAAACAAAACTAAAACTAAAAACTAAAAACTAAAAACTAAAAACTAAAAACTAAAAACTAAAAACTAAAAACTAAAAACTAAAAACTAAAAACTAAAAACTAAAAAGTAAAAACTAAAACTAAAAACTAAAAACTAAAAACTAAAAACTAAAAACTAAAAACTAAAAACTAAAAGCAAAAAACTAAAAACTAAAAACTAAAAACTAAAAACTAAAAACTAAAAACTAAAAACTAAAAACTAAAAACTAAAAACTAAAAACTAAAAACTAAAAACTAAAAACTAAAAACTAAAAACTAAAAACTAAAAACTAAAAACTAAAAACTAAAAACTAAAAACTAAAAACTAAAAACTAAAAACTAAAAACTAAAAACTAAAAACTAAAAACTAAAAACTAAAAACTAAAAACTAAAAACTAAAAACTAAAAACTAAAAACTAAAAACTAAAAACTAAAAACTAAAAACTAAAAACTAAAAACTAAAAACTAAAAACTAAAAACTAAAAACTAAAAAACTAAAAACTAAAAACTAAAAACTAAAAACTAAAAACTAAAAACTAAAAACTAAAAACTAAAACTAAAAACTAAAAACTAAAAACTAAAAACTAAAAACTAAAAACTAAAAACTAAAAACTAAAAACTAAAAACTAAAAACTAAAAACTAAAAACTAAAAACTAAAAACTAAAAACTAAAAACTAAAAACTAAAAACTAAAAACTAAAAACTAAAAACTAAAAACTAAAAACTAAAAACTAAAAAACTAAAAACTAAAAACTAAAAACTAAAAACTAAAAACTAAAAAACTAAAAACTAAAAACTAAAAACTAAAAACTAAAAACTAAAAACTAAAAACTAAAAACTAAAAACTAAAAACTAAAAACTAAAAACTAAAAACTAAAAAACTAAAAACTAAAAACTAAAAAAAAAAAACAAAAAACTAAAAAACTAAAAACTAAAAACTAAAAACTAAAAACTAAAAACTAAAAACTAAAAACTAAAAACTAAAAACTAAAAACTAAAAACTAAAAACTAAAAACTAAAAACTAAAAACTAAAAACTAAAAACTAAAAACTAAAAACTAAAAACTAAAACTAAAAACTAAAAACTAAAAACTAAAAACTAAAAACTAAAAACTAAAAACTAAAAACTAAAAACTAAAAACTAAAAACTAAAAACTAAAAACTAAAAACTAAAAACTAAAAACTAAAAAACTAAAAACTAAAAACTAAAAACTAAAAACTAAAAACTAAAAACTAAAAACTAAAAACTAAAAACTAAAAACTAAAAACTAAAAACTAAAAACTAAAAACTAAAAACTAAAAACTAAAAACTAAAAACTAAAAACTAAAAACTAAAAACTAAAAACTAAAAACTAAAAACTAAAAACTAAAAACTAAAAACTAAAAACTAAAAACTAAAAACTAAAAACTAAAAACTAAAAACTAAAAACTAAAAACTAAAAACTAAAAACTAAAAACTAAAAACTAAAAACTAAAAACTAAAAACTAAAAACTAAAAACTAAAAACTAAAAACTAAAAACTAAAAACTAAAAACTAAAAAATAAAAACTAAAAACTAAAAACTAAAAACTAAAAACTAAAAACTAAAAACTAAAAACTAAAAACTAAAAACTAAAAACTAAAAACTAAAAACTAAAAACTAAAAACTAAAACCTAAAAACTAAAAACTAAAAACTAAAAACTAAAAACTAAAAACTAAAAACTAAAAACTAAAAACTAAAAACTAAAAACTAAAAACTAAAAACTAAAAACTAAAAACTAAAAACTAAAAACTAAAAACTAAAAACTAAAAACTAAAAACTAAAAACTAAAAACTAAAAACTAAAAACTAAAAACTAAAAACTAAAAACTAAAAACTAAAAACTAAAAACTAAAAACTAAAAACTAAAAACTAAAAACTAAAAACTAAAAACTAAAAACTAAAAACTAAAAACTAAAAACTAAAAACTAAAAACTAAAAACTAAAAACTAAAAACTAAAACCTAAAACCTAAAAACTAAAAACTAAAAACTAAAAACTAAAAACTAAAAACTAAAAACTAAAAACTAAAAACTAAAAACTAAAAACTAAAAACTAAAAACTAAAAACTAAAAACTAAAAACTAAAAACTAAAAACTAAAAACTAGGGGAAATTCTCGTATCTTTGGCAGGTTAAGCTCTCGCTCCTAACTCCATCCAATTTGCTGATTTTCACTATTTAAACAACTAATTTTGCAAAACTTTTGGTAGAAACTTGCTTGCTCACTTCTTATTGAGCTATTTATCACTCGATTTCAGTTGAAAACGCTTTTAATTAGCTTTGATTGCATGTCAAAGTTCTGACCTGCCAACTCTAGAGGCACGCTGGAATTAGATGCTGTTCCCCTAAAAACTAAAAACTAAAAACTAAAAACTAAAAACTAAAAACTAAAAACTAAAAACTAAAAACTAAAAACTAAAAACTAAAAACTAAAAACTAAAAACTAAAAACTAAAAACTAAAAACTAAAAACTAAAAACTAAAAACTAAAAACTAAAAACTAAAAACTAAAAACTAAAAACTAAAAACTAAAAACTAAAAACTAAAAACTAAAAACTAAAAACTAAAAACTAAAAACTAAAAACTAAAAACTAAAAACTAAAAACTAAAAACTAAAAACTAAAAACTAAAAACTAAAAACTAAAAACTAAAAACTAAAAACTAAAAACTAAAAACTAAAAACTAAAAACTAAAAACTAAAAACTAAAAACTAAAAACTAAAAA
Source organism: Culex pipiens pallens (assembly GCF_016801865.2). Lineage (NCBI taxonomy): Eukaryota > Metazoa > Arthropoda > Insecta > Diptera > Culicidae > Culex > Culex pipiens. Next base: position 39,791,159 of record NC_068939.1, read on the forward strand.
CTAAAAACTAAAAACTAAAAACTAAAAACTAAAAACTAAAAACTAAAAACTAAAAACTAAAAACTAAAAACTAAAAAACTAAAAACTAAAAACTAAAAACTAAAAACTAAAAACTAAAAACTAAAAACTAAAACAAAACTAAAAACTAAAAACTAAAAACTAAAAACTAAAAACTAAAAACTAAAAACTAAAAACTAAAAACTAAAAACTAAAAACTAAAAACTAAAAACTAAAAACTAAAAACTAAAAACTAAAAACTAAAAACTAAAAACTAAAAAACTAAAAACTAAAAACTAAAAACTAAAAACTAAAAACTAAAAACTAAAAACTAAAAACTAAAAACTAAAAACTAAAAACTAAAAACTAAAAACTAAAAACTAAAAACTAAAAACTAAAAACTAAAAACTAAAAACTAAAAACTAAAAACTAAAAACTAAAAACTAAAAACTAAAAACTAAAAACTAAAAACTAAAAACTAAAAACTAAAAACTAAAAACTAAAAACTAAAAACTAAAAACTAAAAACTAAAAACTAAAAACTAAAAACTAAAAACTAAAAACTAAAAACTAAAAACTAAAAACTAAAAACTAAAAACTAAAAACTAAAAACTAAAAACTAAAAACTAAAAACTAAAAACTAAAAACTAAAAACTAAAAACTAAAAACTAAAAACTAAAAACTAAAAACTAAAAACTAAAAACTAAAAACTAAAAACTAAAAACTAAAAACTAAAAACTAAAAACTAAAAACTAAAAACTAAAAACTAAAAACTAAAAACTAAAAACTAAAAACTAAAAACTAAAAACTAAAAACTAAAAACTAAAAACTAAAAACTAAAAACTAAAAACTAAAAACTAAAAACTAAAAACTAAAAACTAAAAACTAAAAACTAAAAACTAAAAACTAAAAACTAAAAACTAAAAACTAAAAACTAAAAACTAAAAACTAAAAACTAAAAACTAAAAACTAAAAACTAAAAACTAAAAACTAAAAACTAAAAACTAAAAACTAAAAACTAAAAACTAAAAACTAAAAACTAAAAACTAAAAACTAAAAACTAAAAACTAAAAACTAAAAACTAAAAACTAAAAACTAAAAACTAAAAACTAAAAACTAAAAACTAAAAACTAAAAAACTAAAAACTAAAAACTAAAAACTAAAAACTAAAAACTAAAAACTAAAAACTAAAAACTAAACACTAAAAACTAAAAACTAAAAACTAAAAACTAAAAACTAAAAACTAAAAACTAAAAACTAAAAACTAAAAACTAAAAACTAAAAACTAAAAACTAAAAACTAAAAACTAAAAACTAAAAACTAAAAACTAAAAACTAAAAACTAAAAACTAAAAACTAAAAACTAAAAACTAAAAACTAAAAACTAAAAACTAAAAACTAAAAACTAAAAACTAAAAACTAAAAACTAAAAACTAAAAAACTAAAAACTAAAAACTAAAAACTAAAAACTAAAAACTAAAAACTAAAAACTAAAAACTAAAAACTAAAAACTAAAAACTAAAAACTAAAAACTAAAAACTAAAAACTAAAAACTAAAAACTAAAAACTAAAAACTAAAAACTAAAAACTAAAAACTAAAAACTAAAAACTAAAAACTAAAAACTAAAAACTAAAAACTAAAACTAAAAACTAAAAACTAAAAACTAAAAACTAAAAACTAAAAACTAAAAACTAAAAACTAAAAACTAAAAACTAAAAACTAAAAAAAAAAAACTAAAAACTAAAAACTAAAAACTAAAAACTAAAAACTAAAAACTAAAAACTAAAAACTAAAAACTAAAAACTAAAAACTAAAAACTAAAAACTAAAAACTAAAAACTAAAAACTAAAAACTAAAAACTAAAAACAAAAAACTAAAAACTAAAAACTAAAAACTAAAAACTAAAAACTAAAAACTAAAAACTAAAAACTAAAAACTAAAAACTAAAAACTAAAAACTAAAAACTAAAAACTAAAAACTAAAAACTAAAAACTAAAAAAATTACAGAACTGACAAAAATGACAAAAATGACAAAAAAGACAAAAATGACAAAAATGACAAAAATGACAAAAATGACAAAAATGACAAAAATGACAAAAATGGCAAAAATGACAAAAATGACAAAAATGACAAAAATGACAAAAATGACAAAAATGACAAAAATGACAAAAATGACAAAAATGACAAAAATGACAAAAATGACAAAAATGACAAAAATGACAAAAATGACAAAAATGACAAAAATGACAAAAATGACAAAAATGACAAAAATGACAAAAATGACAAAAATGACAAAAATGACAAAAATGACAAAAATGACAAAAATGGCAAAAATGACAAAAATGACAAAAATGACAAAAATGACAAAAATGACAAAAATGACAAAAATGACAAAAATGACAAAAATGACAAAAATGACAAAAACGACAAATTGATTATATTTTTCAAAAGTTTAAAAAATTTGTTTTGTAACATTGCAGCTTCAAAATTAAACGAAGGAATGAAAAGGAACATAATATAAAATAAAACAAGTTTAATTACCTTCCACACTATTAAATTCACATTACCAGCCAGATCAGGATCACTTCAAAGTTAATCGCACCGCTCCATCATTTGCGACCACAACATTGACAGTGTCGTCATCATCATCATCTTCATCAACACCTTGGGGCTATTATATTTTTTATTACTTTTTGTCCTTTCTCCCCGTCACAACAGCCTCAAGGGAACTCCAGCCTCGGCTGATGCCTTGTTATGACACTTTATGGAGCTCGGCTGATCTTCAACTTTGGGCTCCGTAGCCCTAATTGATTTGTCACACCACCTTGACCTTGGCCACCAAAACTTGTCCCACGGTAATTTCGAGGTCAAGTTTTTTTTTAAATAACTTATTTAAGATGTATTTTTTACAAAATAATTCGTCATATTAGACGATAATTTACTTTTTAATTTTATCTGAATTTAAAAAAAAAACCTTTTTCCAGTGTAACAATAATCCTCTTGGCCCTTCTGGCTCTCGAATGACTCTTACGTGGCTTTCTGTTGTAAACTTACATAAACTACACACCGGCTGCACCTCAGAAACTGGTCCGGTTGCTGGAGCAGGGTTTTTAATTGACTATAATTGATAACCGTAGCCTCATTAATTGTTGGTCGATCAATTAAGCTCTGATAGTCGAGTTGAAACAACACCAACACCTGAGGAGGCTGTTGAGTTGGGAGGAGAAGACTGCAAGGATTGCATTGTGCGAGAAAGGGCAGATAATTATGGGATGTAAAATTTAAGAGCAAAGTATGATTGGATATTTTTCATTCATGCTAATTAATTACCTTTTTGATGGTGGCTTGGAATGAACTTTAAGGATTTTCCCACGAGATTCAGTGGAGTAACTTCTTTTATACTATTTTTTGAAAACTTGAATGATCTTTATGATCGTTGACTATGTCTACAAGATTTTTCATTGCAGTTGGAAAAGTTTGACTCTATTTGATTTATTTTCAATCTGTGTAAACATCGTCAACAGTAGCTCGACTCGTCTTACATCAACAAAACAATGCATTACAATTCATCTTGCCACCGTCCCGGCACCTGCAAGATTGATTAATTTGTTTACATTAAAATTGATGTGTACACACACCCCACTAACCCCCTCTCATATTGACCACCGGCTATAGAAACCGACAGCTGTATCGTTCCGCCCGTTTTACACACGCGTCCAAACAGAGGAAGACGCCGACGTCGCAGCGACACACGAGACCTTTGTTGGCCCATCAACGACTGACGACGGTGACGACTAGCCTACGAGTATAATTAATACTTTTTTTTTGCTCCACCCATTCATCTGCCAATATCTGCATGTAATTGAGCATCAACTACCGCGACTTGACTTGAGAAACGTGCCCCTCGAGCAAGATTTGCGACTTTGTACAGCGCGCGCGCGCTGTGTGTGGGCGTTTTGGCGCTTGTGATACCTTAGAGTGGTCCGAATTGCTTGCAAATTGTTTAAAACTCATAAAATTATGATTGAGATCTCAAATTCGACAAGAAAACCAAAAAAAGATATAAAAAGTGCTGGCGCCATCTATTGACGAGCACTCCGGACTGCATAGCATACTTTCGGGCAATTCCCCTGAACCACTCTAGTAACTAGTTCCAATTGCAAATCGCAAAAAGCGTGGTAGCGTTGAATTACCGGCGGCTGATATCTGAGACCGTAACCAAGTAGTGACTGGGCTCAGTTCAGGACGTTCGGTGCAAAATTGCTAATTGTGCGCCCCCGCTAATTGGAGTTTGATCTCTGCGTCTCGAGCTCTCGATTGGCACTTGCCACGAGTCTCCAGTTCTCGTTGTGCACGGAACCATTTAAGGATCCCATCTCGGAGTGCTCGGTCGTGACTGCAGCTTAGTGACTACTGGAATATGGCGCTTGGATGGGCTGGGCTTTCAGAAAAGGTAAATTTTAATTGGGCGGTAATAATCGTTTGAATGCAATTGTTTTAATCTCGTTGACGTTAGCGTGAGGCGTAGGCAGCAAGTTAAGCGGTGCAGTAGATTGGGGTTTTGGTTTTATGATGAGTTTTTTAAGTAGGATATCACGGTAATTACATCAACGATTTGATCAGAATAGTGTTACTAAAAAACTAGTTTGTATGTTTTGTTGAAATTTACTGGCTTTCGCAAATATCATACTAATGTTCAAGAAAAACAAGAATTACCAGTATGTTGATGTAAAACCATTAAGTTCAAATGAAAAGTTCTTCAATTTGTAACAGAGGTGGTCTAAAAAAACGGAACAAAACACAAAAATAAGCCAAATTTGAGTATAATTGCTGAATCACTATTTATAAAAAAAATATACAAGTTGCAAGTTTTATCCACTGCCACAAACTGCAAAAATCTGTTTTTGACATACGTTGATTTTTTTTTTCAAAAAGATAAAATACCTACAAATTTGCTTTTATAAAGTGTTGCGATAATTTTAAAGTTTATGTCACCCCCTCCCCCATCCAGACTTCATTATCTCGCCAAGAAAAAAATCGTCAATATTAAGATATTTTGGAATGCATTTTAAAAAACTTTTTTTCATTCAAATGTTGAAACCGTGGCCTGAAATTTCAATTCAAGTTGCATAAACTTTAAAAAATATTTGCAACGGCCTTATTTGTGCTGCAAAATTGATTAGAGTTTTTTCGTAAAATGTACTTTTTTCCATGCAAACTCAAAAAGAATCGTTCTGAAAATCTGGTTTCAAGACCCAGATTTATGGCACTTATTTTGAAATTATTAAAAATGTTCAACCAACTGGGGTTAAAAAAATCAAATAAAACAGGGACAGCAGATATTTCAAACTCAAACTGTCTGTTCTAATTGAAACTAAAAAATTAAAAAGTTTTGCTTTGCAAACTAAGCTAAAAACAATAAAAATCGCGACATGTTTGGCTACAAATTTGCTACAAGTTTCAGTAAAATTCAAAATTTCTGTCAGAGAAATGATAATCTGATTTTAGAGACTTTCTTATGCTCTAGATCAGGGGTGCTCAAAGTTATTGAATGACGGGCCATATTTAAGGCTCACACGAGCTTGCGGGCCAAATAAAGATTTTTTTATTCAAAAAATTAATCGCGTTATTTCAATAAAAATGCAAAATAAAAATGCTTCCACCAGTGTTTTTGTTTTTGATTTTTTATTCAAATTAGGATTTTTTTTAAAATTTCGTCAAAAAAGCTTTCAATCAATTGACTTTGATTTTTTTGAAAACAACTAAACCAAAAAAATATGCTAACAAAAAGCTATTTATTACATAGTATGTCTCAACAAACATTGATTTTTTTTTTTCGAGGCAGATACAAATATTGTTTTTCAAAATTTAATTTGTAACAGGTAATTCATCCAAAATCGTTGTGAATTTGTTTTCCAACTTCCTTAACTTCCATAAAATGTTCATAAATTGGGTCATTCACTCAAATTCGAAATCCAAATGTCATGATTTTAAATCCGGGAGTTTTTTTTCTATGCCAATAGTTGCAAAATTTAAAAAGAATAGTAATAAATTTATTATTAGATTTTTGTAAAGTAAATTACCTTGATACAGCAAAATTTACTTAGGTACTTAAGATAACAAAATATGAGGATTGCGACAGAGGATATGGACATTGAACTTATTTTGAAAAAGCTTTTCCCTCATAGAAATAATTTAAAAAACAATATTAAAAACCTTTAGATTTCTTTTTTTTGTGTAACTACTAAATATGCTATAAGGTAAATTTTAGGTCAAATTTTTTTTGGCTTCGCTCAATTATAGTTATTGGAATTTTTGACAAGTTAAATTTTACTGTTTCTGAATAGAAAGATAAGAGAAGCATCGGTTTATTTGAACTGGAGCATCTAACAATAAACATCCAATTTTTCAAACAATTTTGAATTTTTCAAATAATGTTTTGATTAGTTTATATGATTTTGCTTCAACGCGTTTAAAACTCCCGGGAGTCTCGACCGAATTTCCCTGGAATTGAGAGGTCCAAAAATGGTCGATTTCCGGGAATTCCCGCTCATCACCCTCTACAGGTTTCTAAGTGCAAAATAAGTTTGAGGCTCAGTCCATGAAAAATTAGAGCGCTATCACTTAAACATTAATATCGATTTCAAAACATATAACAGTTTTCTACTTAAGTAGAATTTGAACCTTTTAAAACACTCTTCCAAAATTATTTGATGACAGTTCTGAGGAAACTGTAAATTTTCACTCACATTGTTAAATTGATAAATTTTTGGACAAAATACACCATTCGTTTATGTTAAAAAAAATAAACATTCATTGAAAAAAAATCACTTTACATTTGGTGAATTAGCCATTTTACATGATCATTATATGCTCTAAAATTTCGCAAACAAAGTCCTGATTTAAATTTTTGTATTTTTTTATTCATATGAAGCTTTGCCAATCGATTCCATTCCAAATAATTCGATTCCAAAGAAGCCATTATTCATCATTAGTATCTTCATGCAAGTCTCCATACAAATTTAGGGTTTGTTCATAGAAAAGTGGTGGGAAAACATTCGAAAATCTGTAACTCGAGTAGGAATTTTCTGATTGGTTTGGTGTCTTCGAAAAAGGTGTAGGTTATGATAAGGAATATACCGAAAAAAAGTTACTCTCTTCACGAAATTTACTCTTTGCAAACGAGCAAATATTGAATGCAATATGTGGGAGTTGCGAACAGCACTCAATACAAACTACGGAATACTATTCGGCCCTGTGTGTGTGTGTGGTCCAATCCAATACCCGCTGGCCGGCAGCGAAATTATGGGAAAGTATAGTTTGTATCAGACTTGGGTTAAGCTGATACAGCTTATCTCAGTCCCGGGTATTAGGTGGTGTTAGCCCTCGCGCTGCTTCCAGTGACCCATTTCAGAATGACAGAGCTCCTTGCGGTACAACTCCGAGGTCACTGGGCATTGTCTGGCCCCGCCTAAAGATAAAGCAACAACCTGACGGGTCCTCGATCTATCTTTAAACTTCCAATCCCATCAGGCAAAACAGGGATCGGCGCGTATTTAGTTAATTGCTAGCAAAAATATGTCAGGTTTCAAAACGTCCAATATGGACTGATCTCACCAAATTTGCGAAGCAGCTGCCTCTAGTTTTCCTCATATGATGATGATGGCCAGGTCCAGTCACGACGTTTTCCATACGCGACGCAGATTCACAATATGCCAACATACCACAACGACGACGGCGAATTCACGCGAAATGACCGAAATAATCGTCGCGACATTTTACGAATTTTACGATTCCGGAACAGATTGATGGATTAACGAAACGACTCTTTCGATTATAAATTTACGAACAAAACTCACAAAATAAATCAGGATTTTTTTTCGAAGTTCCTAAGCAACTGTTGACAAAATTCTGGCACAACTGTACCACAACCAAAACAAGCACTCATATTTCCAAAAGAGAGTGAGAGAGGTGAGCGTCATGAGCGTGAGAACCTGTACGTGCCCATGCAGCAAAACTGACGTTTAACCTTAATTTGACAAGCAAGGCGCTACTCAAAGCACAATAACAACACAAATATGAAGAAGAAAAAAATCCATAAAAATGATGAAAATCTTGAAAAATTACAACTATTTGCACTAGATTTTACTTAATTTCTCTTTTGTGTGTTAATTTTAATCGTTACAGCACAAGGAAAACTTTCAAATCCACGAAAAACACGCCCAAAAGTTAAAATTATCGAGGACCGACCGAACACCGAACTTCTTCCTCTCACAGACAAGCGAACTCCCTACGGAATACTATTCGGCCCTGTCTAAATATTTAAAAAATAAAGAAACATCATCTGTTTCTGAGGACACCAAACTTCACGCTGCCTACGCAAAAAATTTGTTGGTCGATGTTGTTCAACAAGATTGCATTTTTGCCTTCCTCACCTTACTGAGGAAAGGCTATAAAATCACTCGAAAACTGAACTTCTCAATTAGACCTCCTAGACCCACCTTCATGTATACCTATCGACTCAGAATCGAATTCTGAGCAAATGTCTGTGTGTGGGTGTGTGTGTGTGTGTAGGGATGTGGCTCTGTGTACCAAAAATATGCACTCGATTATCTCAGCACTGGCTTAACCGATTTGGACCGTTTTGGTCTCATTCGATTCGTCTTGGGGTCCCATAAGTCCCTACTGATAATCATGAAGTTTAGTAAAGTACTTCAAAAGTTATGCTAAAAAAACGATTTTGACTAAAGTCCGGAAGATTGTAAAAAGGGTGGTTTTTGTAAGAAACCCCAGCATGTTATGCATTTTTAGAAAGGTATTTAAAAGAACTTTCCAACGCGACCAATACATTGAAGATCTGACAACCCTATCAAAAGTTATTAGCAATTAAGTGTTATTTATGCACTTTTTGGAAGCCGGATCTCAGATATCACGATGAAAACGTTGTCCGGATCTATCATGGACCGTCGTTGAACAGGTAATCAAAAGACCTTTCCAACGCGTCCAAAACATTGAAGATCTGACAACCCTATCAAAAGTTATAAGCACTTAAGAGTTATTTATACACTTTTTGGAGGCTAGTTCTCAGATATTTAGATGAAAACGTATTCCAAATATATCATGCGACCTATCTTTGGATAGGTAATTTAAAGACCTTCCCACGAGCGGGTCTATTTTGGATAGCATTACCCTTTGAATGAGAGGAAGGCACCAACCACCTAAGGGTGGATTAAGTAACGTTTTAATTTTTAAAAAACAGTGCTTTCTTTCTAATTGAAAAACTATAAATTCGAAAAGCTAAGAAAATAAATATCAGCTTTTCGAATATATTTGTTCTAAGATAACCAAGGATGGACACTATTTAAAAAAAAAGTTAAATAATTTAACCTAAAAATGTCATGAGCTCATAAACGATGCACTTTATCAAAATTTTACAGATGTATTTTTCAATTTAGAGTTCATTCATTTTTTTTCCTTTTTTTATACCTCAGATTAAATCAAGTTTTATTGAATTGTGATGGGCAAAATACGAGGGTATGAATGCTGTAAGCATGATCAATACAATTTTAATTCTGGTAAGGACAAGAAGTTGGGTAAAATGCTGTTCTAGAAATAATTTTGCAATTTCCCATTTTTTTAAATCAAAATTATCAATTTGGTTGATGCTGAAAAAACATCTTTTGTCAAAGCAATCTCGTCTAAACCCGATACCCAAATTAACATTTCAACAAACAAACAAAAAACATAACCACGACAAAACCATTCAACCTCAAACTCAAGCCCAATCCAACAGACCACCCCGTCAAGCCACCGCGACACGTTAGTGTGCTGCCTCAAACTTGTCCAAACAGCAGCCAAGCGGCAGCCCAATCTGATTTAGTCATGTTCCGCCGGCCAAACGCAAAACGCACCTTTCTGACTTGCAATTACATAATACCGATTGACAAGCCGCACTGCTCCTCAGAGTCGATTTAAGCCGTCTCGAACGGTCACCCGAGAGTCGCTCCTTTGCGAGCTTGAGAGGGACCCTTGAGGGGACAGTTGAAGATTTTCCAAAAAAAAATATGATTGATTTACAATTTTGCAAACTAAGCGCACGTCAAACTACAAAATTTTCAAAATTTCTTCAAGAAACTCCCATTTCCTGTCCCCGCAAGGGTCAAACCTACCCCGCGGTGGTCACAGTTGCGCCTTCCAGCAGCGGGGCCCCAAAAATGGCAAAATTGCGTCAAGCTCGCGGCATGAGTACACTCAACAGAGGGGCACACAATCGCAACGGGTTCTCACACCTTCCCCGTTTTGGTCACCTCGATCCATCCGTCCGTCGGATGCAACCGGTTCAACCCGAGTGACTGGTGATGGCAGTGGTTTTTTTTTCAGTGTGTAACTTTCAAGTTCAACCGGTGACGAAGGTGGGGAGCACACACGTGGGACAACCCCCCCGTTGAAGTTGAAGGGGCTTGGCAACCGTTTTGATCCGAGCCAGGAGGACATGACAAAGCTTTGCGAACAACAATTTTGTAACAATTATCGATTTTGAATACATTATCAACCTGATCGGTGGGGGTTTGAACTTAATTGGAGTCGGTCCGCTGGCAGGTTGCAGTGCCGTGAAAAGAGGTTAATTTATAAAGCTTTGTTTGACTTTTTATGTTCATTCCTGTTGATTTTAAACAACTTTAACCAATAAAATAATTGAGCTCATAAATAGTTTAAAAGTAGGGTAAGCGAAGACATTTCCATAAAAAGTTTACATTCTAAAACAACTACTCATTTTTTAATTTAACTTTTCATACAAAAACATGGAGAGCGCAAATATTTGTTTTCAAAATCACAGAAAATTGCCTAATTTGATTAAAAATTCGCATAACGATATTTTTTTGTATTTTTTATGTGGATGAAACTTTGTTTGTACTGGTCCATACCAAAGTTCGTCCATTCAAGTTTTCATACAAATTTGTCGCTATCCTTACAATCCTGTTAAAACCTTCAAATTCTGTATCTTGAATTTCTGATCGATTTAGTGTAAAGCGCAAAATCAATCTTTTTTCAGTAAAATCACTGTATCTCGCCAAAAGTTCACTTTAGTTTGAGGTTTACATTGATTATTATGTAAATTTGTCCAGGGAAAACGATGGTGATAAAATGAAAAAAATAAAAATATAAGGAATTTTTTGCAATTCCGTCGTGAAACTACTTACTTTTCCTGTCATTATTCAACGATGAAAAAGCCTACTTTTCTGTACCAATAATAACAGAATTGAATAGCAACACTTTTCAAAATAAATGCTGAAAAGTTGTACTTTTCAGCACTGAAATGGATGTTGAAAAGTTGAACTTTTCAGCACTTGTTTCGAAAACTAATACTTTTTAACATTATTTTGTTTTAAACGGTTAATTGACAAAATATATGAGCATTTGACTTATAAATCCACTCAAAAAAAAATTTTGTTTTTATCGAAATCCTTGGACAAATATTTTAAAAATGCAACCTATATAAAGTCTTTTGCTCAAATAGTTGCAAAGTTATGATTAAAAGAAAAAAAGTTTTTGAGAAAATCGTCAAAAAAGAGGACAGTGCCAAAAATAGAGGGATGGTCCAATCAGCACCAAAATCAGGATTTCTGTTAACTATTGATAGGTGAACGTTTGGTCCAAATAGGTCAAGGTCGAGTCCAAAAGTGTACCCAGTTGACCTGGAATGGCCCATAAAGGAAATGTTAGTAAAAACCAAAGTTAACTTCTGTAAAAATGACATCATCATTGACTCAAGTCAAACTTTCATGTTACGTGTAAAAATCGTGACCAAAAATGACAATATTAAAAATGGTACACGATATCGAAATTTATGTCTCTAATTAGATTTGAATAGATTAGATCAAACTTGATTAGATTTGATTAGATTTGATTAGATTTGATTAGATTTGATTAGATTTGATTAGATTTGATTAGATTTGATTAGATTTGATTAGATTTGATTAGATCTGATTAGATTTGATTAGATTTGATTAGATTTGATTAGATTTGATTAGATTTGATTAGATTTGATTAGATTTGATTAGATTTGATTAGATTTGATTAGATTTGATTAGATTTGATTAGATTTGATTAGATTTGATTAGATTTGATTAGATTTGATTAGATTTGATTAGATTTGATTAGATCTGATTAGATTTGATTAGATTTGATTAGATTTGATTAGATTTGATTAGATTTGATTAGAATTGATTAGATTTGATTAGATTTGATTAGATTTGATTAGATTTGATTAGATTTGATTAGATTTGATTAGATTTGATTAGATTTGATTAGATTTGATTAGATTTGATTAGATTTGATTAGATTTGATTAGATTTGATTAGATTTGATTAGATTTGATTAGATTTGATTAGATTTGATTAGATTTGTTTAGATTTGATTATATTTGATTAAATTTGATAAGATTTGATTAGATTTAATCAGATTTGATTAGATTTGATTTAGTTTGACTAGATTATAATAGAATAAATTGAAATAGATTGGACTAAATTAGATAAGATGAGATCAGAATAGATAAAATTCGATTAGATCAGATTAGATCAATTAAGATAACGTGGCTCATATTTTATGAGCCTTTCACAAAAGTTTCTATTTTTTGTCATGTAATAAAAATCAAAATATCAAAGTGCCTTACATTTTTAAAATGAACCTTAATTCAACAATCACTTCCATTAAAATTTAATCTACATAAATCTTCAAAATCCATGTGCACGGTTGAAAAAAAAAATCATTAAAAGATCCTAGACAAGATCTCAAAAAATGTTATAAAGCAAACGATAGCATTATCTAAAAAAACAAAACGTATCAAATGAATACAAAAAATAAACAATAATGTTAATAAACAACAATAATCAATTTTCCAAATTCACCCAATTAGACAGTACCGCTCTAAACAAGGAGTGGAAACTAGTTGTTTCCTCCTCTCCGTCACCTGAAGGGGAGGGCAAGTTCGGTAATAATGCGTCTTGGGCGTGATTGTTGATTATCTGGTACTCGTTCAAGGCAGGTCTTAGAAGAGCTGGTAGCAGGGTGGTGGGTCAAGGGGAGTACCGTAGATTGAAGGCCCTAGCTCTACACCCGCACTGGATGTTCTTGTTGTAGCGACATCCGAAGGTACCGGGAGGGTAGTTTCCGTTGACGTTTTTGAGGAAAGATCGTGGAGATAACAGGTTATCATTTTAGAAAACTTCTGAACCTTGAAGATGTAGATTTTTCCAGTTATCTCCAAGCATCTTACCAATATCCACGTCCCGTCAATCTGGGATTTTCCAATATTTATTTTATTTTTGGAAATCGTGCAATATGTGTTTAAGTGGATTGTTGGGGAACATGTGGTATTCTTACGTCAATTGTAATATTAATTTAAAAAAAACATTATCTAGAGCCCGATTGCATATTTAAGCCTTCATTGAATCAGTTCCGATATCAGTCTAACACGATCCAAAGTGGCAGCTTCTCCAGCTCAAAGATGAAGATTTTCGTGCTCCTCCTGTTGGTGGCTACCGTACTGGTCAGTGTTGCCAGCACCAAAAAGAATGCCACGGAGTGGCAGAACCCTTCCGAGCTCGGATACGACAAGCCCTCGAAACAGGATCGCACCGGAATCAATGGTCAAGGACGAGCCCCTCAACCTGCTCCAGTTAAAACCACGAAAACTACTACCACGACGACGACTACGAAAAAACCTGTCGCACCGAAAGTTGACCCGAAAAAAACTATAAAAGGTTGAATAAGTAGTTATTTTTTTGGAATTACTTTTGAAAAAATAAAATTGCGCCAAATCGTTAATGTTTTTTTTTTTGCTGAACAATTAGAAAATGTGATCAAAAACTGGCAAATTCCATACAAATTATAATCTACAATAAGATTTGAAGATGTAATACAAGCTCAAAAACTTCTTAAATATCTCTCACGCCTCTCACGTAGCTCATCAATTACATCGGCACTGTCACCGGTGCGTCGATTTCACGCTGCTCACTGAATGGGGCCTCGTTAGCATTACTATGCAACCTTTGCCGATATTATCTGCAGCAGGGAGTCTTTTTTGCCTTGAGCAAAAAAAAATCGCCATGCGTTCAGCTAAAACTCTGCGCAAAAAAAAAAAGCAAAATCGCGCTCAGCCAGCAGGTGATGAATTAAATATGACAGCTAATTGCGAATGCTTAACGCACTTTGAGTAGCCCCACATCAATGTAAGCGCGATGCTTGCAAATTAATATTTTGATTGAAAATCATGCCAAGGCGGAGACACCTGCTAGCCTCAGTGTTTTTTAAAGTATTGTGTTTGTGAGAAATGAGACAAGAGAGTTGAGAAATTCTGAACGATTTTTTTTTATTTTTAAGTGGGAAATGGAAACAAATAAAGTGAGAAATTCAAAAAAATAGCAAATGAGCGATGATAAACTATAATTGATTAATTAGATATGATAAATGAGAAATAACGAATAAATGAGAAACTAAAGATGAGGAATAATAATGTGACATGAAAAAAAACTGAAACAAAAATAATGAAATGAGAAATAGAAAATTCGAAATAAAAAAATGAGAAATGATAAATGAGAAAAGAGAAATGAGAAATGAGAAATGAGAAATGAGAAATGAGAAATGAGAAATGAGAAATGAGAAATGAGAAATGAGAAATGAGAAATGAGAAATGAGAAATGAGAAATGAGAAATGAGAAATGAGAAATGAGAAATGAGAAATGAGAAATGAGAAATGAGAAATGAGAAATGAGAAATGAGAAATGAGAAATGAGAAATGAGAAATGAGAAATGAGAAATGAGAAATGAGAAATGAGAAATGAGAAATGAGAAATGAGAAATGAGAAATGAGAAATGAGAAATGAGAAATGAGAAATGAGAAATGAGAAATGAGAAATGAGAAATGAAAAATGAGAAATCGAATGGATGAGAGTACTAATTTTTCATTTGTAATTCAGATTTTTCATTATTTTTAAGAAATTTGAAAAAAAGAATAATGAGGAATGATAATTATGAGTTGATTAATGACGATTGGGAAGTTGAATCAAAAATCCCTCACCTGGAATCGCTCTCACCAATGTACCGTCAGCGATGTCCACGTCCGCCGCGATAATTTGCGATAATCGGTTTATTATTGGCACAAATTTACGATCCTTTTCGAAGGACCAACCGTACGACTTCGGAATTCTCAGAACATCCACCGTTGCAGTGCCACCGATTGCAATTTTGTCCAGCGCAGTGCCACAAGTGAGGAAAGGTCACGCTGCACCGCGGACGCCTTAGGGGACGGTCATGGGTGCGACCATCGGACGGACGGACGTCCACGGAGTGCGTAATAAGCGGCGTCAGTCGATTGGCCTGGTTTTGGACTGCAGTCTGGTCACGGATTCGCCTCAATCAGAGTGTGGATGAGTTCTCGGGACGCATGAAATCAGCATCAACAGAAGCCATAAATTGTTCATGTTAAAAGTCACAATTAGCCCGAGCTGGCGAAAGGTCACCTCAGTGTTGATGCTACATGAGCTTTTGCGAAAAACGTGCTGTGATGCGTGAGATTCAGTGAGTACCGTCACGTGGGTGTTGGGAAATTTAGTTGGGTTGAGTTGAGTTGAGTTGAGTTGAGTTGAGTTGAGTTGAGTTGAGTTGAGTTGAGTTGAGTTGAGTTGAGTTGAGTTGAGTTGAGTTGAGTTGAGTTGAGTTGAGTTGAGTTGAGTTGAGTTGTGTTGAGTTGAGTTGAGTTGAGTTGAGTTGAGTTGTGTTGAGTTGAGTTGAGTTGAGTTGAGTTGAGTTGAGTTGAGTTGAGTTGAGTTGAGTTGAGTTGAGTTGAGTTGAGTTGAGTTGAGTTGAGTTGAGTTGAGTTGAGTTGAGTTGAGTTGAGTTGAGTTGAGTTGAGTTGAGTTGAGTTGAGTTGAGTTGAGTTGAGTTGAGTTGAGTTGAGTTGAGTTGAGTTGAGTTGAGTTGAGTTGAGTTGAGTTGAGTTGAGTTGAGTTGAGTTGAGTTGAGTTGAGTTGAGTTGAGTTGAGTTGAGTTGAGTTGAGTTGAGTTGAGTTGAGTTGAGTTGAGTTGAGTTGAGTTGAGTTGAGTTGAGTTGAGTTGAGTTGAGTTGAGTTGAGTTGAGTTGAGTTGAGTTGAGTTGAGTTGAGTTGAGTTGAGTTGAGTTGAGTTGAGTTGAGTTGAGTGATTGAGTTGAGTTGAGTTGAGTTGAGTTGAGTTGAGTTGAGTTGAGTTGAGTTGAGTTGAGTTGAGTTGAGTTGAGTTGAGTTGAGTTGAGTTGAGTTGAGTTGAGTTGAGTTGAGTTGAGTTGAGTTGAGTTGAGTTGAGTTGAAGTGAGTTGAGTTGAGTTGAGTTGAGTTGAGTTGAGTTGAGTTGAGTTGAGTTGAGTTGAGTTGAGTTGAGTTGAGTTGAGTTGAGTTGAGTTGAGTTGAGTTGAGTTGAGTTGAGTTGAGTTGAGTTGAGTTGAGTTGAGTTGAGTTGAGTTGAGTTGAGTTGAGTTGAGTTGAGTTGAGTTGAGTTGAGTTGAGTTGAGTTGAGTTGAGTTGAGTTGAGTTGAGTTGAGTTGAGTTGAGTTGAGTTGAGTTGAGTTGAGTTGAGTTAGAAATTGATAAGAAAGGTGCTCCAAATTGAGATAAACTAACGCAATCCTACTGTTTGCAAGCAATCGACCTCACAGCGAGTTCTGAACCCTTCCACAGGTCGTCATTGCTGAACCTGATAGCCGGAGCCTACACATAATCAGTACATCTGACGACTGTGTAGTTGCTGCGTAAATTAATGATATTGTAACGTTGAGTACAGGGCACAAGTTGCCGCCGCCAGCCTAGTGACTTACAAGAGTCTCTGCCAACAAGAGTTCAACGGGCACGGCATCGTCTGTCACTGATGACCAGTAATTAGCAATCCGATATTCTTTGGTCAATACGACACTCTACGACGAGCAGCGCATTGAAGAGTTGACGGTTCTGCGAGGGCAATAAATCATCACACTGAAAGGGTGAGATAATGACAGGCTGGCAACACTGTTGCCAGTGGCTGTCAATCTTGATTCAAGTATAGTTTTTTTTTAAAGAAAATTATTTACAAGTCAAAACTTGGATTACTTAACATTTTCGAAAGCCATATTATCTCTATTTAGACAGCTAAATCGAATCTTTAACTTAGAATGCCACAGCAGTTTCCGTCATCGTCCACTTGTGCATACATACCGGGAGCTATTAAAACCCGCCTGTCTAGATTGTCAACCCATTGTGCCTCACTCGCCACAACAACTGGTTTGCCTTAAGATCTGTGTTCAAGTTTTGCGCGCACGCTCATTTAATAATAAATAATTTACCCAATTTAAACGCTCGGCCCGTAATTAGATCACAAAAGCCGTCCTGTCCTATGACGTTCGTTCGTTGAATCGTTCGCCGTAGTTCTTTGGACGGAAACCCTTTCCGATGTGACAGCTCACGACAACGGCTCCTTCAACGTGTGGTGACCGTGGCCGAATGCTTGGCGAGCCGGCTCTCTTTGCTCTAGGAGCGTGACTCGGGTCTTACCTATTCTTGGCAAAGCTGTACAATTTTAGACTTTATAGTTATAACTTTTAAGAAAAAAATTTTAACTGAAAACCCGGATAAAAAATTACCATTTGATTACCATATTGGATCATACAATGACAGTTTGAGAAATGGTAACTATTTGTGAAATCGTTTTTTCAATTTCCCAAAATAAAAATTTAACAATATTAAACTATTTGTGAACTGTTTGATTTAAGGTTACTTTTTGCCAAATAGTACTTAAACCATTTATTTACCATACAACAAACAGTTTGTTGACGAAAATAGTACTGAGTTTTTTAAGGTTACCATTGCTAACCACCCTTATGCCAGATGGTTAAACCATTTGTGAGATAGTAAAAATTCATGCCAACCATATAAATACCATTTTTAAAATAGTAGTCAAACATTTTTGGAAATGGTAGTAACAATATAGTTTAAAGTTCAATTACCATATGAAAAAAAGTTTTTATATGGTACTTTTTTATGCGGGAAGGGGTTTCAAATTTTCACACGCCGAAAATAGGTAACATGCCCACAGTTTACACACCACCAGTAAAAGAAGGGTAGAATTACACCATATGAATGTGAGTCAAACATGCACCCAGCAGTCAGTCGGGCTAGAGCCAGCAACCACGCACACATTCTGAGCAGAAATGGACACCGTCGTATGGGTGTGAGATAAGAAACTCGAACACAAATTCCTAGAGGCAATGTGTGGTAACCACCAGCCACCAGCTGATGAAGAACGCAGTGATATTGGTTGTGTGGTGGTGATGGAGAATGTGTGTAGTAGATGGTAGTAAATTTAGTGTAATGGGCACATGAATAACAAATTTCTTACAAAAACAAGTTTAACGCAAATTCTTTACTTTAAATCTAGTTTTTTTTGTCTTTTTAATCATTTTAAAAACTTAGGAAGCAAAACATGTAAATTATTACTTGAATTTCAATTTAAACCTTAAAAATTATGCAATTAATGAATGTTTATTAAGCATAAAATAAAAATTTATTTATTTATGACTTGAACAAAAAATCAAGATAAATCAAATTAAAAAGTGTACACAAATTTTTTTAAAACGCATCCCGCATAGTCATGAACTATATAACTACTTTATGACAAATAGTTACTCAACTATTTATCAAATGGTCTCTACTATTCATTAAATTGTAACCCAACTATATATGTACGATATATCAAACCATTAATTCCATTCCCAAAATAGTTTTGGTCGATTTTACTATATGAGAAATTAGTTGTTAGGCAGAAAACTATATGAGGTTTTCATACATATGTAAATATTTTTATAAACTTGGATTTTACGTCAAATAGTCATTGCCCAAAAAATTGACTATTCCCTATATAGTTTCTGAAAAACTACTTTACCGACACTACTTTGCCGACACTTTAAAAAAGACCGCAAAAATGAACCCTACAATTGTTGTGATAACTACTTCGGATATAATCAAATTTGATTTTTAAGTTGTATCGATAGTTGGTGAATGTTTACCGCCATTATATGTGATGTTATTTACGTTGCTGCCGAACTGCTGCCGCCTTATCCGATTGATCTATATCTGTTGGTGGTTTTTCAGTGGTTTTGGTGACATGTTGTGTTAGAAGGGAGCAAGCTCGGGGGCAAGTATTTTTCGATAAGTCCAAGTAGTCCAAACAATTGACTCATTTTATAGTGAACAGTAATAGTCCACCATGTAGTACACATATTTTTGGTGTATGGTAAGAACAGCATGCCTACTTTTTCTGGAATAGTGAAAGTCAATTTCATGAGCCCTCGTAACATTTTTCTTCTTTTGGGGAGTTTTCTGATAATCTGAGGAGAAGTGGGGGTGTTGAAGGTTCTCTATCATCCAGAGGAATCGACTGTGATCAATTTACTTGATAAAAGTTGAAATTTTTGTACCAATCGTTTAACATATAGTTGGATTATATAACAAACTGTAATTGTACTCCATACTGTTGAAATATTGTTTGAACTATTTGGACTTATAGAAATTTTTAATTCAAAATAGTATGGTGTATAGTAATTTTACTTCATGTAAGTTGACAAATTATTTGGATTATACAAACTTATCGAAAAAAATGTGGCCGCAATCAATTGTGTTCTACTATAGCATTTATAGTAGGTTTTTAGTTCTTACAGGTTCTGACTATAAAAATCTAAAATCTGTGGAATTTTGCTATATTGTTCTCAATAAAGTTGATAAATTGTTTGAACTATTTGGACTTGTACATTTTTTCGTTGAGTCACGTTGTCTAAACAATCCGAACTGTTTAGTGTAAGGTTATTGTACCCCAAATAGTTCAAAAATAGTTAGAATCATTAGATTTACTTCAATAAAAACGTCATCATTTGACGATCAGTTTCGTTATGGTTTTGTATAGTGCCGTAACTATATGATAATGGTTAAGTATGTGGTAACTACATCTCTTTTAGTAGTAATATAGTTTGGACTATTCCCCCGATGGTTTTTGATTATGCGGGATACTAACAAATTCAACACCCACCAATCAACAGCCATAGTGTGGTAGTAATCTGCACCCCCCCAAATTGAACCATCCATCATTAGTGTGCATTAGACTACAACGCTCGGATCGGCTGTTAGTAGACCACATTAGGGACCTAAATAGGGAAATGAAATGTTCCGAGAGAAATTTCAAACTCCCAAAGTCATCCAAATTTAAGGTTGAAAAACTTGTGGGTTTTCTTTGGTGCTGGCACGTTTCTTGTACCGAACAAGCACAAACATAACAAAAACTACCAGATTATTATAAACAACAGTGTTACAATGCTTGTGATTGTTAAAAATCTCGTTTTTTTGGCCAAAATTATTTTAAATTGATTCCAACCTTGTTCTTGCATAGTCTTGTTGCTCGATTGGAACCCCGATTTGACAGTTCGATTGGAACCCTGAGAGTGACATTTCGCCTCTCCATATAGGCTCTCTAGACCACATAAGCAGCAACAAACTTGACACTGGACTAGTAGAGGGTGTCAGCTAGTGACAGCTTCTTGTGCCGCAACGCAGCGTGGCTCGAGGCAACATTTAAACTTACAGTGTGGCAGCAGGGGTGCGTGGTCGGTCTTGGGGAGAGGTCATATTTTATACGTGCGTTTATTTTTTTCGATGCTCTTGGTAGGACCACAGATTGAGAGGTGTTTATTGCTTTTATTTGTTATTTAGTTGGAACTTTTTTTTAAACTTTTCAAAATAATTTTGCTAACGTTGCTCGTAATAAGAGTCGGTGAAATTACACGATTTCGTGGATAGCGTAAAATTCGAGAAAATATGAATTTTCAGGAAATCCAATAAAATTTAACAATTATCTAAAATCAGTGCCGATAAACCAAAAAAAACTTATACACTCAACCCCCAGTGGTTGGTCACTTTTTCGTTTGACACTTTTTTAGTTTGTACCCCGTTGGTTTGTCAAAGTCAAACTAAAAAGTGACGAACTGTCACTTTTTACACGGCGCTCACGCACACTTCCAAAACAAACGTTTAGTAGTGTGTGTGAACTCCGTGTAAAAGGGGTGTCAAACTAAAACGTGACCCCGTTCGTTTGACAACAGTTGGTGTCAAAGGAATGAGTGCTACGCAAAGTCACTCACACAATCATTGACTTCCCTCCAGGAGAAAAATCGCCTAGAGAGCGGTCGTTTGACATTCTACCGAGATTCCGATCATCTCTCCAATGATAGCAATCATATGATTTCTGTCACCACGCAGCATATACTAGGAATTGAGAGACAAAAACGAGAGAAAGAGAAAGAGCACGTTGTCTCATTCGGCCAGCTGCTTGAGTGGTGCTCATTTTTCGTTTGTTTCGTCTTTGTGTTCACGTTCATCGACCGTTGCCAAGCAATGACGCTCATGATAGGCGTTGTGTGTCAGCGATCAAATATCGTTTTGGGAAATGATCGCTGACAGAAAGTTCTATCGAATATCGAGCAGTCCCGTTCAGTGATAGATCCCTTTTCTAGCATTGATTATGATCTCACAGACAAACATTTAAAAGATTTATAATTTTTTTTGTTGGGTTCAAACGTTACTGTTAGGAGTTTTTCATTTTTTTGTAATGTATTAGTGCACCAAAGGTAACAACTTTTTTGGAGAAATTTTGAAGATGATGGAAAAATAAAATACAATTTGCAATGGCTCATGTTTTTTTTTTAATATTTTTAAAAAGGTTGAAAGAATCACAAGAAAAAAATGTCAAAAATCAAAATGCACTTAAGAAAAAAACACATAGGTGCATAGTATTTAACTCACTATCATTTTAAATTTTGTTTTTTTTTTTGTTTTTTTAGTACAAAATATATGTTATTATTTGAAACAATTCTCTACAACTTTAATTGTAAAACAATTGTTATTCGGCCTTTGGTTGGTGAAATATGGACAATCGAAGAATAAAAATTAGGAAATAGGTAAAACACATTTCTTAGTCTTAATCCTGAATGAAATTTCCTCGTTTTTATGAAAAAAAAACATGTTTTTTAATTTATTTATTTATTTCGCAAATTTTTGAGTAACTTTTCAAAAACTTTCCAAAAATGAATATTTTTTGAAAATTGATTTGATTGGTGCCACATATTTTTCAAGATTATGTCACATTTGGTCCACTAAAATAAATTAGAAAAAGTTTGTCAAAATAGTGTTTGAAATTGGTTTACATAAGACATCGATAGAAAAAGTATCTAAAAACGAAGTTGACTTTATAGCTGTCGGCCACCATTGCTAGTACCAACCACTAGTGTCTTCCTTTTATCTACAAGGACTACGCCGCCCTGGGCCCCTAAGTGTATGAAACTATGGCACGGAGCGACGGTGCCGAATACCCATATTTACACAAAGAATTTTAGAAATTTTAGAAAAAGTATCTCCTAAATCACAAAATTCATTAAAAGTCGATTTGCTCAAACATCACAAATATCAATAATTTATTATTACTTTTCAGTATCATCTCACAGATTTTTAATACGATTTTATTCAGACAATTTTGAGATTTTTTATACGAATAGGTTTTTGGGCTTTAACAAATATTTTTCAAAGTTATGGCCTCATCAAGTTCAACATTTTCTCGAAAATCTGAAACTTCTTAATCTATTGATATATTAACAATAAATCGAGAAATATTTCTTGCATGCTTTCTAGCACTTGGTTTTCCATTCTAAATTATTTTATAAAATTTATTTATTTGTCATTCCTGTCCACAAATGATGTGCCGTTTTTGTCAATAACCGAATTTGTTTACCTCCGATTTTAGCTAGATTAAAATTTTTATGAAATACACTTGTAAAATTTATTTTACACTATGTATTAAAAATACTTTGCATTATGAATTATGTATTTTGATGGATAAGTTACTTTTGGATACTGAGCAAGCATAAGTTCAGGGAAAAAATCGCATAAATTTATTGATATTTTTTGCATCTTTTTTTTTAATCATAACTAAAAATGTAGTGATAGTTTTTGCCTAAATTATTTGAAAAATTTGCTCAAATTTTGAAATTAACATTGACCGGAGCCGAGGGGCAAACATTATAAATAACGTTTGTGCAAGGTACACAGAGAAAAAAAAGTTCCCAAAATCGTGAACAAGCGTTCATGAAAATGGGAACCACGAACAAAGTGTTGAAATCCCATGGTACGATTTCCAAAAACGAACCATGGGTTCCCATTCATGGTTCCCATTTTCATGAACGCTTGTTCACGATTTGGGAACTCTTTTTTCTCCGTGTACTAATAAAAATAATAGCCATTGAATTGTTTTTTTTTGGCTGAACTCTCCAAAAATGACAACAACAAAACACACTCATAATACATATTTCCTTGAAAAAAACGATTAAAGGCTATTCACAAAGCATTGATAAACAAGAATGTTGTATTTGTAGGACCACAGATCGAAAATCCATGAGATTTTTTTAAGTGAATAGTGTCTAAAAGCCCTATGTAAATTTTTATATACATTGATTAAAAACCATTTCTGATCACTTTTTTCATTTATATTTTTCTTGTTTCATTTTTAGTATTGTAATTTGCATTTATCTTGTTTAGTTTATGTTTATTTCTGATACCTATATTTTGCCTTTCTAGTTTTTTATATTTTTAAAGTAATTTTTTTCATTTTTTGCTTGTTTTTCACAATTATTATTATTATCATTTAAATGGTTGAAACAAATGCTTAGAGGCATAGACTGGTACATTGAAAAAGTTTCTGCATGATTATTTTCACATATTAGTAAGAAACACAGCCAAAGTTGACCCCAGCAAAAATTAAATTTGTAAAAAACATTGGCAAGGTCACATAACACAAATCACACTTCCAACCTATGAATTTTCTTAAATTTTAAAAGTTATTCTTTCCCATGTTTTTTAAAGATAAAAAAATGGTTGAAAATTGATTTTTGGCGAATTTTTAGATCGAATCATCCTTTGTACTCGTACAAAAGGTCAGTGTATTCAGAAAAATATGCTTCATCTCTGTGAAAAATATATAACATCAAAATTTTAATCTTAAATTCAGGATTAAGCTTGAAACTTGAATTTTTAAATCAATCTTTCCAGGATAACATTTTCCGCCATTCACTCTAATTTCGTTCCATAGTTCCCAAACTGCCCGCATAGCGGCGCTACCAGCAGGATCAAATCCTTCGTCTCCTTGTCTCTGTCGCGCGCCCATTCCTTCGCAATATTGGTCTTGTTCGGTTGGTCGATTTTTTCGTCGTCGTCGTATTTTTCTTACCAGCCAGCAGCAGCCCGACCGACCGAGTTGTTGTCGCGCGCGGCAGCAGCGTGCCGAACAAAACAATCATAATAATAACTAGTTCGACGTTGGCCGTAAGCTCGTTTGGATCGTCGTTGTCGTCGTCGTTCGTTTGTCGCGCACATTCGCGGAATTAGTCGTCATCGTTTTTTTTTTTCGCCAATTGTCGCGCGCGCGTCACACAATTCGCACACACAAACAACACTCTCGTTTGATTGGAGAGCGGGCGCGCGAGCGACTTAACTTGGTGTATGACGTGCTCTTGCGGTGGATTAGATTAGACAGCAGTCAAAGTGAGGTTAGAATCGTGATCGGGATCAAATCGGGAAATCACGACGCGCGCGGTTCCGGATTTCCCGCCGTCGTTTAATTTGGTTACGGTTGAGCCGTAACTGTCGAACCGATAAGGTCGGCCGCTGCTAATCGGGAAGGGGGGCCCACTAATCGCGGATTATCGCGCGCATTAGTGTGAGTGTGATTAATTTTTTCGACGTTTGCTTGCGCTCGGTGACAGAGTGACGAGGGGTTGGCCACCACGAGAAAGAGAGCCAACGTAAACAACAAGGTCGTGCAGGGAGCGGCGGCTCTTTGGCCTTTTGGATACCCGCAAAACAGAGATCATAAACGGAGGCCGCCCCCCAACGAGGCGCGGTGGCGCCCTTTGGCCCTCAAAAGTGCGCCCTTAATCCTGTCAAGTTTTTGTTGTTGTCAAACGAGACAGAAGCCGCTGTGAAAAAATGGCTTAAAAGCGCCAGTAAACACACCTTAACCCATACGCTCAAGTGAATTGTTTTGAAGTGAGTCGTGGTTTGTTTTGTTTGGGTTTTGCGGTGGAAGAAGACGAAGAAAAAACGTAAGAAAAAGAAGTACAACGAAAGGAAGAGACAAGAGGGCGCTACAAGAGCATGGGGCAGCCGACTTGGCGATCAAAAATAAATGAAATGGGTGCAGTTTTTTTTTATTTGTTCATAAGTCATATGGGAATAAACGTGATTGGTTTTATGTGCGAGTGTTGGAGAGGGGTGAGGTATGACTGAACTACTTGTTTGATAATGGAGCATGCTAGGGAGCGTGATGGGGCTGTACGGAAACCAGTGTTGCCAGATCTGTTGGAGCAATTCCTGATTGGCGCTAACAAATCAATTTTTATTTTAAATCGCTTATTTTTCAAAAGCTCCAATGTACAAAGGAAACCCGTGGCGCTTTGTTTGATTTGAAAAAGTAATCTAGATATATTAGGGTAACAATGATTGACATAAGGGACACCCCTTGACTCGATTCCTTAGGCAAAAATAAGTATATGTGCCATTTTTGAGCAAAATCGGTTCAGGTTTAAGGGTTGCGGGTTGAAGCGTGAATGAGAAAAATCGCGAAAATGTATGGGAAAAGCATCGTTTCAGAATTTTGGCATCAGGTAGCGCAAGTTTCATCCAAATTTTTCCAAATGTGAAGCTGCAGCATGGTAATACAATCAAACCCCGATGGTTTGACACCAATTGTTGCCAAACGAACGGGGTCACTTTTTAGTTTGACACCCCTTTTACACGGAGCTCACACACACTACTGAACGTTTGTTTTGGTAGTGTGTGTGAGCGCCGTATAAAAAGTGACAGTTCGTCACTTTTTAGTTTGACTTTGACCAACCAACGGTATACAAACTAAAAAAGTGTCAAACGAAAAAATGACCAACCACCGGGGGTTGAGTGTTGGTTATGATTACGACTTTTTAGAAGAAATCAGATTTTTTTTATTTCACTTTAAATTGTTAATATTTTAATTCCCAAAAAACCTAGCTTTAAATTTTCGCTTGAATTTTTGTCTCAATTTTACAAAAAAAGTTGAGAAAATCATGTGTTAATTCAAAACATTTCTTTGTTTTTTAGCCTTTGGCAATCAAATTTTACCAGTTCAACGTTTAATTAGGATTTTACTTATGACTTTTTAAATACATAGAATTGGTAGCCAATACAATCCATTATTTAGATTGATCAAAAGTCCACATTTTTGAAAATTTTCCGTTAAATTATTTTCGTTTCACATCTAATTCTCAAAACAAGTTTATGAAATCTTTTTAGGCTGGTACAAATTTTATTTAAGCCGAAAAATCATAGTGCAAAAAAATTTTTCAGGTAAATTCAATGGAAATTTAAGTGCAAACAAGCTGAAATTTGAAATGTATACCCCTGCAAGATAGCCGAGATGGATGGGGCGCGAACCTATTAATCTAGATAATACTTTTACAAGATTGTTGTTCTTTTTGGGCTGGGTGATGAATAGAGAGAATGCGTAACGTGATTTTCGAATTATGCCACTTTGTTTACATCTACAAAGTAGCAGGCTGTTCAAGCACATGCATGACTTTTTTCTTTTTTACGGGTGACGAGTCGCAGATGAATACCCTGGCTGATTTCGGAATCCTGCAGCTCTTCCTGTTCCAGCGAAAAAACATCGCTAATTCATATCCGGGGTGACTTCGATAGGATTTCAATTTATTTTTGATATATTTTTCAACTGGTAAGGTTTTTCTCAAGGTTGTTATTTTTAAAACATGTACTGGAGTAGGCCACACAAAGTCCATGCACTATTTTTGATAAAAAGCTTTTTCAATAATGCTTAGAAAAATAATTACGTTAAAATTCTTAATTTAAACCGTTTCTTAGTCAAAGTCAGTTTGGTTTTTATTTTTGTCAAAATTAGATTTAAGGTGTTCAAACATTAATTTTACGTCAAATATAGTAGTGATGGTTGCCGATAAAATGTTTAAGAAAAAAAATCAATGTTTATTCTTAGTTAACTAAGTTTTAAGGCTTTTTAACAGAATACATATAAATTTTAGGTTAAAAGTTGGAATTTTGCCTAAAATTTGTTAAATATAGTAATGTTCATAAAATTATCGATTTACATTGCATTTTATACCTGATTATAAGCACGAATCACATTTTTTTCATTATTTACATGAAATTTGTTCAACTGAAATTGCCTATAAATTTGAAGATTTTTTTAAATTATGTTTCAAAAACACACATTATTTATTATTTACAAACTAATTATACCTTTCCCTAGTGGAAAATTGTCCAAATAATCCGAAAATGCATTCCGTTTTCCAATTCAAAGCCATGTTCATTGAGAAAATCATGACGCTTTGAGAAGTTGCCTTTCAACAACATTTCTTCATTGAAGTTGAACAAATTTTCCAGGAATTCCAGGGAAATTTGAAATTTATCTAAAATTGATCTGATCCTGGTTCTGATTAATATTTTGCAACAAAAATGTATGGAATATCAACTTAAATAGGCAAAAAAAAGTGTGAGGATCAATTTATACCTTGACTGCCTGTAAAAAAACATACAATTTCGAAAAAATATATAAATTTTATAAATTTAGAAGATGTCTCTCAATTAGTACAAAATATGAATAAAAAAATTTAAGTATTTTTTGTTAAAAAGAATGCATTAAATGTTCAATCACTGTGTTTGAACAGTGAGTAAAACGAATCCATGCTCCAAAACCATAAAATTGTTGTTAAGTTTGTCTCTGAGACCAGTTTGAAAAATATTGAGCATGAGCATGAGCATGAGAGACCACCCATGGTTGTCCACAACCGGTCACACGCTTCAACGATCAAATGATGTTTCCCTTATCAACAGCATGCATGAATGCGCTGAAAAGATAAAACATCACGATCATCAAAACTAGAGCCGGTGCGAATAGGAAACAGTCGTTAGCCACCAACGGCGCCCGCCATGTCAGTTTGTAGATCTCGAGGGAATGGGACGGGAATGTTAGTTAGCACAGGCTGCTACCAAGGGTGGGTTCTATACGATATCCACACCCCCGCGTGTGCCGGAAAACTACTTCTACTTGGGATTTTGTTAGTGGGTAAAGGTAATGGCCAGGATTCAACATAGAGAATGATGATGCGACCCAATAATCAATAAATTTTATTTAATGGTGTGATGTGTTATGCATTGGATGAGACTATTCCCGGTTATTTGGTGTTGAGTTTAGCATAAATGATTTAATCTTAGACAGCCGGCTGTGGAAAGATAAAACCAACTAAAATGCGAAAACGCGAAACCGCCCGGATCGAAATACACGCACAATCGGGGGGACAACAAAGACGGAAACGGCAACGAAAATCCTGCGTGATGACCGCGACGCACACCGTTCAAATTCTCCAACTCAACTGTCAAACATCCCGAAACCGTCCGGATCGAAATACACACACAATCGGGGGGACAACAAAGACGGAAACGGCAACGAAAATCCTGCGCGAGGACCGCGACGCACACCGTTCAAATTCTCCAACTCAACTCACTGAGACCAGTTTGAAAAATATTGATGATTAAGCTGAAATGAAGAAAAATAATAATGCCGCAAATACGATTTTTATGGCAAGCTTGAGTTTGAGTTTGAGCATATGAATAAATAGATAAGAATCTTTAAAAATTTTATCAAAAATACTTCCGCTAGAATTTCGGAAAACTTAGAAATTTCCCGAGAAACGGTAAATAATTTTTTTCGTGAATTCCCGGGAAACGCTCTAGCTATGGCTCAAGATAAGTAAAATTAATTTGGCAGTGTCATCTATTAATCAATAAAACTTTGGAAACATTAACATGATGACTAAAACTCAGAAATATGTGATTTTTTTAGATTTCCAATATAAAAAAAATATCCATGTGAAATTATACGCTAATATTGGACCTTTCATAATTGATATCATATAAATTCGACACAAAAAAAACAAATATTTTGAAAAACATGATTGTTTCATAAAACATATAATCATGTCACTATTAAAAAAAACTTAGATATGCTGAGATTTCTCTATGAGCCGTCCTTCGTAGGGCGATCGTGAGCAATATTTAATTAATGCAAACCCTGTAATTTCCCCATCATCCATCAACAGCTTCCATCAAACAAGTGCTTATTCGCACCTTTTTCCCTCCAAGTATTACTTTTCTCATAACAAAAAAACGCTCCCAATTGATAACCGTCCTGTCGGCGCTCGATAAACAACTAGATACCACCTTATCTACCCCAATTCGTGCAACAACAGAAAAAAAACCCTGCCGAGAAAAGCAATCAAACGGTGCCCCGATTGCCCCGCGCACGATCCGGATCGATACCTTTGTCCGGAAGTGCGCAACGCAATATCCCGCGCCGCGATAACGCCCGTTTTGACCAGCTCTCAGTAATTGAAGAGCCTTTCCCCGGGGTGGCTTGCCTCGGGCCGGAACAGGTGCTGCACTGCCCCCCTCCCCGAGTCCGGGTCCGACGGTTGTAATTATCATAATTACTCGAGCTACCACAACAATCGCGAGTAGAAGTGTCCCCGGAACCGAGAACCAGAAAGTGGCCCGCGGGGATCTTTGGAGACCTCGGCAAAGTGCGGTCACGTGTGAGTGTGTGTGTGTGTGTGTGTGTGTGTGTGTGTGTGTGTGTGTGTGTGTGTGTGTGTGTGTGTGTGTGTGTGTGTGTGTGTGTGTGTGTGTGTGTGTGTGTGTGTGTGTGTGTGTGTGTGTGTGTGTGTGTGTGTGTGTGTGTGTGTGTGTGTGTGTGTGTGTGTGTGTGTGTGTGTGTGTTTTTTTTTTTTTTTTTTTTTTTTTTTTTTTTTTTTTTTTTTTACAAGGTCGGAATCTGCTATCAGACACCTGAGAATTCATTTCTCAGGTAGTGTGGGGTTGGGAAAACCAAAAGAGTTTTCCCGACCCACTAAACCAGTCCTTGAACGCCGTGCCCTTTTCCCCCCGGGACCACCTTTCGGTATAACTTCGGGGGGAGGCGTTGCATTTTCTGCACTAGTCTACTTACAGGATCCATGCCGGGTGCTAGAACCATTTCCTGTTCTACATACATATGAGTCCATGCGAGGGTTTAACCGCGCCCAAGAATCGCGTTGCTTTTGATCGGTTAGTCATATGCAGCCCTCTCCTTGGACCATCGAGACGTGTACCGATTTGGTAGAGCCAACCGTCATAACGTGCTCTCCTTCACAGCCACACTCGTGGGTTCTCAACTCCTGTGACCATCGAGACGTGTACCGATTTGGTAGAGCCGACCATCATAACGTGCTCTCCTTCACAGCCACACTCGTGGGTTTTCGACTAGGCTTCTAGTCGTTCCTCCTCTGGTCGTCTCTCCATTTCCGCTGGAGAGCCGAAGTGATCTGCGTCACCGCTCCGACGACCGCATTCCACTTGGCGATGTCGCTGCACATTCTTCGCACCACATTATCCGGGCTGGTGTCTGCTCCGATAATGGCCAGCATTTCGCTTCGCGCTGCCTCGAAGCGAGGGCAGCTGAACACCACGTGCTCCGGTGTTTCCTCGCAATCGACGCAGTCCGGACAGAGCGGAGACTCTGCATGTCCGAACCTGTGCAGGTACTTCCTGAAGCAGCCATGGCCCGACAGGAACTGTGTGAGGTGGAAGGTGACCTCTCCATGCCTTCTGCTCACCCACGTGGATACGGACGGGATAAGCCGATGCGTCCATCTGCCTTTCTCCGTGGTGTCCCACTGACGTTGCCACCTTGCCAGCGATTCGGCTTTCGCAGCTTCCCGGATACCTCTCGTGCCTCTCCGGGTGTAGCGCACGGTGTCCTCCTCCAGTGTGATGCCGATGGGGATCATTCCGGCTATAACGCCAACCGCTTCCGACGAAATGGTCCTGTACGCGCTTGCAACCCGCATGGCCATCAGTCTCTGCGTTCTGTCGAGCAGCGCTCGATTTCGCTTCGTCCCCAGCGCCGTCCACCATACCGGTCCGCCGTACCTAAGTATGGACGTCGCGACACTTGCCAAGAGGCGGCGCCTACTGCTCCTGGGTCCAGCGTTGTTCGGCATAATCCTCGACAGTGCCATGATCGCCTTAGCCGCCCTCTCGCAGGCGTAATCGACGTGGCTGTTGAAGTTCAGCCGGTCATCCACCATCACCCCGAGGTACTTGAGCGCTCTCTTCGAGTGCACTACGTGTTCCCCAACTTGTATCTGGGCCTGCTGCACCTTCTTGTGGTTACTAACCAGAACCATCTCCGTCTTTTGGTGAGCGATCCGCAGCTTCACCTCGAGCATCCAGTTCTCGATCATTGCGATTGCCTCCATAGCCAGCACTTCGACCTCCTCGACATTTTCGCCGGTTACCGTCAGCACTATGTCGTCTGCAAAGCCAACAATCTCTACGCCGTTGGGTAGCCCCAGTGTCAACACTCCGTCATACATTCCGTTCCACAGTGCTGAACCCAGAATGGATCCCTGCGGAACTCCCGCGGTAACAACAACGGTTTTTTGTCCATCGGCAGTGTCGTAGACCAGCACGCGGTTCTCGAAGTAGCTCTTTAAGATCCTGCACAAATAGTCAGGCACCTTCATTTTGTGCAGCGCTGCTGCTATGGCCGCCCAGCTCGCACTGTTGAACGCGTTCTTGACGTCAATCGTGACTATTGCGCAGCAACGGTTCCCCCTGCGTTTTTTCCTCCGCGCTTCGTCGGCTTTCTCGACCACTTTCCGGATGGCGTCCACCGTGGATCTCCCTTTACGGAAGCCGAACTGCCTCGCTGCTAAGCCATGCTCGCTCTCCGTGTACTTGGTCAGCCGGTTAAGGATGATCCGTTCCAGAAGCTTTCCGAGGGTGTCCAGCAAACATATAGGCCTATACGATGATGGGTCCCCCGGTGGTTTGCCTGGCTTCGGCAGCAACACGAGCTTTTGAACCTTCCACGGGTCGGGGAAGTGTCCTTCGTCCAGGCATTTCTGCAGGACTGTTCGAAACCTATCCGGGAATGCTTGAACCGCCGATTTCAGGGCGAAATTCGGGATTCCATCCGGGCCGGGAGCTTTCTTCACCTTCAATCTCTTCGCTACTGCCACAAGTTCTTCGTTGGTGATCAGATGACCTTCGGCGTTGCTACCCCCTTCGTCGTTGTACGGTGTAGGAGGCCATGTCGTTGGGTCATGTCTTGGGAAGAGCCCTTCCACAATGACCTTCAGCTTGTCGGGACACGTTTCAGCCACCATCGATGGGCCTCTGATCTTCGCCATCGCGACACGATATGCGCTCCCCCAAGGGTTCGCATCAGCGTCTTGGCATAACTCCTTGAAGCAGTTTGTCTTGCTGCATTTGATCGCTTTCTTGAGCGCGGCCTTTGCAGACCGGTACTCCTCTCTGCGCTCCTCTCTAGTTGCTTCGGATCTTGCTCTCTGGACTCGTCTTCTGGCGCTGAGGCAACTTGCCCGAAGGGTACCGAGTTCTTCATTCCACCAGTAAGCTGGACGACGACAGTTCCTTGGCTCCAGTCTCCGCGGCATGGTTGTGTCGCATGCTGTCACCAGTTGTGCTGTTAGCACGTCGGCACTCAAGTCTTGGGGACCATCACACCAATGGAGCGCTTCCACGAAGAGACCCTCGTCGAAGTACTGCAGCTTCCATTTCCTTCCGTAGGACCGGCTGCTCCTATCTGGTACAGGGGCTCGTCTCCCGATGCTGTACCGGATCGCTTGGTGATCGCTATGGGTATAGTCCTCACTCACCCTCCAGTTCATGTCGGCCGCCAGTCGCGGGCTACAGAACGTAACGTCGATAATGGACTCACGACCGTCTTTGCGGAAGGTACTGCTGGTTCCGCGATTCGCCAGCCTAACGTCTAGCTTTGCCAGAGCTTCCATTAGGCTATACCCCCTAGCATTGGTGCATCTGCTACCCCACTCGACCGACCACGCGTTGAAGTCACCTCCGATAACGATCGGGCTTCGTCCGATCAGTTCATCGGTCAGACTATCCAGCATCTGCTGAAACTGCTCCAAGGTGTGTGTGTGTGTGTGTGTGTGTGTGTGTGTGTGTGTGTGTGTGTGTGTGTGTGTGTGTGTGTGTGTGTGTGTGTGTGTGTGTGTGTGTGTGTGTGTGTGTGTGTGTGTGTGTGTGTGTGTGTAAAGGGACAATTACGTAATTGGGTCAGTGGTGAAAATGTTGTTACAAGAATATCATGTGTTGAGAAGAAGATGAAGGTTTTTCGAGGAATATGTCAAAAATTGACTAGAAGTGTATCAAACAATATTGTCAGAATGTCCAACGGATGAATTTCCAAATCGCCTTCTTTCCAAAAAAAACGGCAAAACCCAACAAAAACCGTAAAAACTAAAGTTTCGATCAGATCGTGCTATCTTGACACACCCTGCAATTGCGACAATTTGTCAAAGGGAAGTTTAGCCAGAGACCATTTTGTCACTCTTGAATACACTTTTACTGTTTACAATTTTGAATGTTACTATGGTTAAGAATAAAAATATTGTATAAATTTATTTTAATAATTAGTCTACGTATTCTTCGGAACTGTTACCATTTCACAGCCCTGAACTCAACCCAGGAACGCCCCACCAACCCGGTTGGGTTCCATCCCCAGGCGTCCACTTTTGTGAAGAATCTTTGATGTGATGAAAGTCCCACGCCCACCCACAACAACCCGGAATGCTTTAGTGCTGTGTTGTGGTCGCCCGGAAAATTAATGCTAATTGCTGTTTTCCCAACGCAGCGTTCAGACAAAAGTGCTGCCAGTCTGTGTGCAAAGTTTTAACACCAAGTTGAGTGTCAAACCGTGATACCAAGCAGTGAATTGCGGGGAGTGGTTACAAAGTTGACCCGGGATTCGGGCGAGAGGAAGAAGGAAATTTGCATCAAGTTTCGTTGGAAAAGGAAGGAAGTTTCCGGATCACCAAGTCATGATTATAGTGTCGGAGGAGATAAACGGCACGGCGGGCGAGGGGGATGCCACCCTGGAGACGGTCACCCTGGAGGTGTCCATCGACGATGACGACGATGGGGGTGGTGGAGACGGTGCCAGCAACGATGGCGATGATGATGGGGAGTCGTCCGGTTAGTATTGATTTTACTTTGAAAGTTTTAAGGAAATGTAGAATGTAGAAACCTACATTTTTCAACTCACTTAAAAATCACCACCGAATCAATTCCGTTGTTTTCCATAAGTATTCAGAACAACACGATGCAGGGGCAGTTTGTCACCTTGACGCTCAAGTGCAGAAATTTTCGGAATTCCAGCATGAACTGCTGCGCTTTAAAATGCAATTTAGTAAAATTGCAACTCAGTCCCTCCTCAATACACCTTGTCATGGCGAACAAAGTGCCATCCATTACGAGTACGTGATTCGAATGCGTATCAGATTGCAAAATCGGAATCAAGAAACAAGAAAACAAAAAAAAACGAAGTCTGCAAACAAATTAAGCCACTCTCCTCATTAAGCCGATGTCCGGCGCTACCGAGCTAAAGGTGCGAGAGGTGCCACCGCATTCAAGGTGTTGAATCTCAGTTTCTTTTGCCGCAGCCTTGCCGACTTCCCCTTTTCGGCGGCGTGGCCTGCAGCGAGGGAATCCCATATTTGGTTAAGCTGGGAGATCCTTCAAAATCTACGCCATCTGAAGCGAACAGAGGCGACATTCTTTTTTCACACATTCAGACACGTGCGGGTTCACAGTGAAACAAATAACAACAAATAACATTACAACTGGAAATGTTTCATTTATCACTTTTCAAGTCTAAATCGAGGTAAAATTACATCATAAAAGAAGTATTTTTCAACCTACCAAAATCACACACGTTTTTACTGTGTAGTCTAGAAAAGGTTTACACAAATGTGTGTTAATTTATATAAAGTTTTGTCACTTTTTTTACACACCAACGTATTGTAATTAAAAAAAAAAATATTCCCTCTACAGCATTGCCTTGGCGTTCTCGATTGCGAGATTCCTACACGAAACTAGGTGTCCGAAGGCTTGATTGTTGAGGCAATTGCAAACATCTTTTTACACCTTAGCTTCCATCCACCCCGGGATTCGAACTGACGACCGTTGCACCCAAAGGAAAAATATATCTCAAAATCTGCAACATTGGATTTGCTGCAGAAAATGTCATATTTTATAACATTTTTTGCAGCAAGCCCGTAGATCATTTTTGCCCGCGTGTAAATATTTCAGCGATCTGCAGTTCTCACCAACACATATAAAGCTGGCCCGTCTCCGAGCAACACTCCAAAGAGAAGCATATGTTGGTGCTCTTTCACTCACTTTTCATCAGGCGTCCATGGCGCGGTGGTAGCGTGTCGGATCAATAACCAAGAAGTTGGTGGTTCAATCCTCGTTCTGCTAAGTGTTTTTTTTTGTGAAATACAACCAAAAAGCCGTCGGTAATGTCGATAATTGTCGGTAACGGGCAAAAATGTATGAGGACAGATTTCATGCAGATTCTGATATACTTTCATGCCGCCATGCATCACAATCATGCGACTGCCAGTTGGGTGTGGATTGTGAGTCCAACTGCCTACCAGTGACTCCACCGAGGCAGGACCCAGGGAGACGACTCCTACACCTGGATTGAGCTAACGACCTAACCCTCTAGATTAGACCGGGGCCAACATTTACTTCCCCATCCGACGGATTTAGGAATAGTGTTTTTGATGTGACTTTACATTATTTCTGATGTAAGATTACCTCAATTTAGGAGAAACAATAAAAATTACACATTATATGAGTCGTGCTAATATGTCGCACCCGCCATTTCGACGTTCCGAGAAAAACGCGTTTTAATGTTTGACCTTGAATAAACAAAAACGAGAACACGCAATGTAAACAATGAATAACACGTTTTGTTTGCTTGACCATTCAGTGCGTTGCCCCGAAGTTTGGTTGAAATTGGTTGCTGGCGTCCCGAGTTATAATTACAAATGTTTACGGTAGTCTTACTTGTACGTGCGTCAAACGCATCCTGACCTGCAATCCCTTTGGCCTTTTGTCGCAATTACATCAATTTTCAGACAAAGAGAAACGCAAAAAGAAACTTTTTCAAAACTTTTTGACAAAGAACTTTGTCCTAAGGGCTCTATTCTGGTGAG